>NW_011948445.1:1488850-1504671 GCF_000503995.2 Ceratosolen solmsi marchali
ACTTTACGAGTGAGCTTATGTTGTCGAAAATGTGGGCACGCGGCGTCTTTACAGTATACTTGCACTGACCGGCAGTTACGCTTGATTGAGAGCGGAGTGAATTTACGAATGAGCTTCGCCTCATGGCGCGTTGCGCTTAAATGTGCATGCGGCGTCTTCAGCGCCGGCAACAGTGTCGATGCGCGTCCCTTCCAGAAATTTTCCTTTGGCGTGAGAAAACGAAGCTTCTAGAAGTTTCGAAGGCGTCCCTTTTTTGTGAGTGCTGGCAGTAAATAATATTTCAAATCGTAAACTTGCTCGGACTTGCCGAGTTTTGTTTGTAAACATTTTCTCGAGTGCCCGCCTCGGTCCGCACGTGCGGATCAGCCTAGGCGCACGTGGTGGCCAGCCTTGCTGCACGCGCGGTCAGTCTAGGCGCACATGCGGTACGCCGGGCTGCGTAAATGACCTTTCTTTTGTTTGAAATTCATGGGACTGCTTCAATCCCGAACAAGTACCTTTATTTGTTGTATAAAGGTATTTATTTTATATGTTGTAGATTCCCTTTTACGATTTACAGTTTTTTTTGGCTTAATAACTTTGTTAAAGCAAGTGTCATTTTTTTCAGCTACATTTTTAATCTTATTCTTATAAAATAACTTATTACTATAAAAGCTCGATTTAAATTGTCGTACACCTACTTATAAATGATATTGAATAAATTTTTAATTTGTTACAAATTTGTTGAGTAACTAGAAATTAAAAATCAGAATAATTTTAATTTTTGCCAAATAACCGTTTCATTTTCAGACAATGTCAGTCTCTGTTACTTAATAATATAATATAAAAATATATTAACATATATAATCAGTCTTCAGAATTAAAATCATGTAGATTGAACAGCATTTGTGAAACGGTTAATGACAGATTTTTTGTTTAAATCTTTTGTTTATATGTAAAGTAGAATAGTTTTGTAACTTTACTTAGATTTTTATTAATCAACAATCCAAAATATTTTTTGGATCTATGTATTGAAATACGATACTTATTTTATTTTATCTATTACAAAAGTTTAATGTAAATATAGTCATGGGAATTCAGGTTGATGACAGGTGTTATTCTAATTTAAGATCATCGCAAATATTCGAAATTCTGTATGATTTTCAATTTATTACATTATCTTAATTTATATTTGTTAGATATCTGTGATCAATTATACATTGATGTACATTGAAATAGAATTTCTAATTTTGATAGCTTTAAAGTTTGATAATTTGTTTCATTTCATTTGCAGACATTAGTTTAAGATATCTAATAGTAAATTTTTAATTAATGTATATTACTTTATATATGTTATTATATTATATAATACTTAGTAATACTAATTAATAATTACTCTGTTGATATTTTCACGATGTCATGGTACGAGATAGTATTACGCTCGTATCACTAATAAATTTCAAAAACAATAGTCATGCATTTTTAAGTTCATATCGTTTAAAGTCAGATTATATAAATTATATACAATTATAAAAAGGTACCTAACTCATTTCCATGGTATTATTTTATTATACAAAAACTACATTTCCTCTATTACAGGATTTATGTGATAGAAAAATTTATATATTTTTTGGACTATAGAATTGTGTATATTAATTTTAAACTATTTAACTCTAATCCAACTAACTAATCAAATCGAAAATTTCTATCGTATATGATTTTTAATTATTCATTCGATTATTTTATGTTTCAGTTTTCCAGGGAAACGAGGCAAGCAACATTTTGATTGATAACTATTAATATAATGTTTCAGAATAGCATTAATTAAACAGTTGAAAGGAAATTTAGCAAACGGAAATGTGGATGCAAACGTAAATTGTCAAGCAATGGAAAAATAAGTTTTGTTTGTCTCGTTTATTTAATTTATTAAAGCATATGATACGAGTACGATCAAGCCGATTGATATTCAAAAGTTTATTTGCAGTAAGGTATCTCAGAGCAGTGCACAAAGAATTATCCATTTACATATGAATATGACGGGAAGACTAAAATTAGGGTTATAAGTGCATACGTTAAATATACAAAATTAAGTAACATTAATTTTATATATTTGAAAAAAAATTTTTTGAAAATATTTTGTACGTTAATTTCATAACTATATTTAATTAATCTGATGCTATATTTATATTTATATTTTTTAGTGTTTACTTAACATGTTGCCAATATTAAAAAAATTAATAAACAGTGATTAAAAACTGATAATTATTTAATTATACAATTTCTAACATAAAATATGCAATTAAACTGAAAAACATATTTTATTTAAAACGATTATCATGAAAAATTTACATTTGCAATTATTAATACATAATAATTTATACATATATATGTTAAAGAAATTTTTTATGTAATCAATACATTAAAATTATGATTAAGAAAATTACTGATGCTTATATTTATATGCATTTAGAAAAAATTAACTTTTAACTGTAAGATAGACTACTATTTTTTATAGTAATTGAATATATATTCAATATATCAATATATTTTACTAAACTTGAATAAAACATCTATTAAAAAGATTTTTTAATTATCTATAAAGACAATATGCTAAATCTGATTTATTATTTTTGTTTTGTACTTCTTTATATACATTTTACTTTCATGTATTAATTAATTTATCATATAAAATAGATTCATTTCAATTTAAAATATTTTATTAGACAATGAAACAAAATTTTTGCTAATTTATATTAAATTATAAAAATTAGATTTTATAATAGAAGATTTTAGTTCTTTGAAAGATTTTTCAAATGTACATTTACAATTAATATGTATGCATTAAAAATACTTCAAATATATATATGTATTCAATGATTAATTATTAATAGTACTTATCATCAAAGTAAATGTTCTTATGATCTGTAATTATTTATACTTTACAAAACCTCGAAATTTATTAATTATAACTACACACCAAGACTTTAGTTTAAATGTATTAATTTTAAATATAATTCAAATATTTATTATTTATTTATTTATTGTGTAATTTAATATATATTGAAACATACGACGGCAGATTTATTTACATTCTTTAAATAAAATCTGTGAATCATAACGTCATCCTTTTTTTTCACTAATTTATTTATATTATATTTGTATAACTTGTTATTTTATATATATAATTGCATTTATAATTTTTCAATGTTTTCACAAAAAAAATGTATAATAGCAAAACAAAAAATTATATATAAAAATATATTAAATATTTTTAAATTTTTACATAGTCTATAGAGCTATTATTAAGTTATTATTAATATCACTAATATTTCTGTAATAAACATATTTATTAAAATTAAACGTTGTATTGTAAATATTCAAAGAACAAAAATGTTAATTTTATTATTCTCAAATTGAATTTAATATTAATATGGTAATATTTATTAAAGGGATATATAATTTTTTTATATAGTTTACAATTCTTTTCAAATATTCATAACATCAATGTTGCAATAAGTTATTAAATTATACAAATATCAGCTATTAAACTAATTTTTTTATTAAATTATATAATATAAACTCAGATTGTATAAATAAAAAATTACCGACATTATATTTGCATAACTCAAAATTTTATTCATAAAATATATAAATTAAATAAGTGTTTTTAATGACTTATTGCAGTTCGTTTCATTCAATTTTTAATAAACTAAATATCAAATATAATATTTTAATAATTTCTAAAAAGTTATCTTCTATCTTTTAAAGTGTTGATGTAGTCATTGAGGCATCTATTATATTATTCATACTGTAAATAAGAAGCACTTGGTAAAACAGATGTTTCCTTTAACTCTGTGTAACACTGCAGTAATTCTAAACTTGGATTCCAACTATTATTTTGTAGGTATAGTTACAGCAATAGATACATTTTTTCAGTAATATAACAGGTTGAATTGCTTTTATTTGAATAATTTATATTTGATCCTGGTGGTCCCATTTTATATTTTAACTTTTTAAAATTAATTATAGTCACAATAAAATACATTTACATATAGTATATTAATATATATACATGCATTTTTATTCCTAATGTATTTTCATTAAAAACATTTATTATTTAATATATTTCTATACATATTTATTAGGACCAAACAAATTAAAAATAATATGATTTTTATAGATTATATTAAATTAAATCATATAAGTAAAATTTCAGGAAGATGAATTTTAAAATGTATTTGTATAACAAATGTTATATAATTAATATATTAATGACGTGTATTGCTTCACCAAATTGTACATAGAACACACATTTTTTACATTGCACAGCATAAGTAAAGTATATGTTGTTTTATCCGCATAGCCAATAGAACCTAATCATAAATAAACGCAATATATGTTTTAACAGGCATTGCCAACTATATCAAATTTAAAATTATTTAGTATTTAAGTTTTATTTATATATTTAGTAATTGTATTATAATATATATATATTCATATATGTATAGATATCTTATACTAAATAGATTAAATATTTATTTAATTTACTAAAAAAATAGATTTAAATTTATTTACTAATTATATACATATTTAAAAATACCAATATTACCCATATGTTTAATTGAAAAAGCTATCTAAAAATGCACATTTTTTAATATTTTATTTGTGTGTTACATATTTGCCAACATAGTCTTTAAAAAGATTATTATTCATATAATGTTTATATTGTTTGTACATATTTCGAAATATTAATGTAATTTTTTATATTAACATTTTTACAAATTTTAATTCAAATTTCTATTAAATTAAATGTATCAAACAAAACTATTTAGTACATGATGTCTAAAGACTTATTACTGTAAATGCATATACAATTTGAATTTCGTGGTAAGTTCATTATCAATAGTTGAAAATATTAGATCTTATTTCGTATACGATCAAAAAATGAATCTCGAAGGGACTGAATATAAAAGCTTTTTAATATGTAAATCTTACTAATACTAATAATATAAAAAATAAAATTATATTAGATACACATCTAAAATTTTCAATTGGAAATTACTATAATTGAGTTTTGATCATTATTTTCAATAAAATTGAGTTTGAGTATTGCTTTAATCTTAAAAATTCCTGATAGTTTAAACAATTTTTAGAATTTTTGTAATTTATAAATGACATTTTTTAATTATATAAAATATCATTTTTACAAAATAGTTATGTAGATTTATTAAAAATTTTGAACTAAAATATGTATTTTTTAAAATATGTATTTTGCGACCCTTCAGATAGTGCGTTCAATGGCTGTACTAGTATTGGAAAGGTTCGCGACTGATTTTTTGACTCGGTTTAGCTGAATGATTCTTGGCTGACTGGCTCATAACTGAGTAGCACTTATGGCATGTTGCACTTGCCTTAAATATCTACGCGACTGCTTTGTTAGCTAAAAACAAAGGGCCGATCATAGCTAGAACAATGTGTTCGACTATGGTGCGAGAAACAATGGGGATGATTATGCACACTTTCGGATATACCGGCTTTTCCGAATCTCCAACGACTGTTGGAAAATTTTCTTAAAGTTATAATCGTTGAATAATTTCCTTGAAATGATAACCGTTGAAGCTTTTCTATTATTTATAGGGATTAAATTTTTTAAAAATTATTACGACATATAAATTCATATTTTATGTTTGATGAAATGCCATACTCCATTTCTAAATTGCAACATCCTCTTAAAGTAAACAAAAAGTGGATAATAGTACATAGATAAATCCAATAATAATAATAAAGCATCATAACACATAATGTGTAAGAGCGCGTAAGCCCTGCAATATAGTCACTTTAAAACTATAATATTTATATTTAAACTATTAATAAAATGCTGCTGTATCATTATTTTATTATTGCAAATTTGCATTAACTTCTAACTACTGAGTATACCTAAAGTTTATTTTTTCTCTTAAAATAATAAATATTCTGTCAGTTAATCTGTAAATAAAAAATTTCTAATTTCTTAAATATTATTTAATCTGCGACGTCGTTTTTCATAAAATTTAGTTTTGCAGCTCATTTTAAAAATTTTATATTAGAACTTGGAAATTTAAAAACGTCAATTATGTTGATAACCGATGATAATTGAAGATAATTCTATAAACTACTTAGAAAAGAAAAATTTTATATTAAAATAGAAATTATATTTCAATCCTGTATTTGAATGCGTTGTACTTAAGAATATACCATTTATATATTATTCCCTATGTCTGTGATCAGACTAAAAACCTCCCTTTGATGGTGGGTGGAGGTGTTGCTGGCAAGTGGAAGGGGCATTGCAATTATTCAATAATACATGCGGTGTTTCTTGTCTTTCCTTTATAAAATATTATAATATAATAAATAGTTATTGATCGTAAAGTGTATGAATGACGGTGTGAGCGAATAATTTGGGGAAGTTTCTTCAATTGTTTTACGTGCTGAGGAAATTGTGTATACTCTTCCGGACGTGAGGAGTAACTCCCTCCCTTCCGAGAAGTGCTGCTGTAATAGTATGCGTGAGAGCCGCCGCTGTAGTACCGAAGCTGCCTAAGTGAGACTGGGTCCCTGCTGCTTTAGTGTCGGTGCGTAAGAGCTGCCGCTGTCTTACCGAAGCTTTCTAAAGGGGGACCGGTTTGCTGCTGCCTTAGTCGTCGGTGTGATCCGTTAATATGTATAGTGTGATTTCGATTATTAAGCGCGTTATTAGTTTAAGTTTAGTTAACGGATCTTGATAATGTGGTGTCACTATTTATTTGTTAGATTGCTTACTGTTTGAGTATTACATACATGTATAGCTACAGTAAGTGATAACTGTAGAGAGAAGCTTGAAGATTGAATAGTGAGTTTGTGTTGACTGCGTAATTGTTACTATACTAATCTGAGTCAAAGACTAAGCGCTGCGCGGCAAGTACAGTCCTTAAATATTCTCGTGGTAGTTTTAGGCGTTGGTAGCGATCTGATGTCTGATACTATACCGATATATGTCGTGACGTCAATAGGGCATAGCCTTGGAAGGTTCATTGTCATTACTTTTCGGAATTATAGTCGTATATTCGAATTTTCGGCGTAGAAACATTTCTCGAGTTCGTTGGCTCGTGTTTATAAACAACTATCTGGGAGCTCATACCTCCCCCATTTTTTAATTCAACTGTTTCAATCCGTAACACCCTAAATTTACCTCTTTTGTATATCTTTGGTAATCAAAATTGAAAGATGAGCACTTTGAAATATATTAGTATAAATTTATGTTGTAATTACAATAAGGAAAATGCATATAATATGGATAATGTGAGAACAAAATATCGTATTCCAAATTCTCTTATTGGAATAATTCAAATCTGAGGAGAAATCAATGAAGATATTAATAGAATTTATATATAGATATCGATTATTTACTTGAGATTTAAATTTTTAAATTAAAGTTTTTCTATACAGACTGAATCCTTGTATAATGTTGTTTATAATTTAGAAATATATCCTTGTGTATGATATATATTATCATAAAACTTGTCTTGGTAATATAAGCAAGAATAATTTAATTCTTTTCAAAATTCAAAATACAGCGTTTTCATGAATTCGTCTTTCTTTGTTGTATTTGTAAAAATTTAAAAATTTCTAAATATATATTTGTATTATTGATCATAGTATATTATTGTGTATTCAAATAACATTTAATATATTATAGTATTCATGGAATAAGAAATAGTGTATTGTAGGGGCATAAATTTATAACAATGATAATAAATTTAATAATTATTTTTTAAGATTTTAAAATAAGTTTGAAATTAACTTTTGTTCAAACCTTTTCTCAAAAATGTAATTTGTATGTGAATATTTATAAGTAGATGTAGATCGTTAAAAGAATAATCTAGATAAAGTACGTAAATTAAGAATTGGATAACCAAAGAAAAAATTTTGATAATTACAATGACAGTTTTTTATATTTATAAAACTATAAAATATATTTTCAAATATAAAAAAATTCCTTCATAGCATGTAGTCATCATAAAAAATGAAATGTAATTTCTTATTTAAAAAAGTTATCTATAATTTAAGACCTATAATTTAATATAATTTTTACATTATTTTCTTTATTAATAGTAATTACAATTATCATTCGATACCAATGTGAAATATTAATAATTTCTGTTTTTAACTAATTACATAGGGAGAATTACAGCTTGGAGCTCTACTTGATCTGTAACTTTCAGGTGACCAAAGACTGTAATTACTTCTGCATGTGCTACTTGTCGATGATAATGGCGAAGGCGTAGGACGATGATATGGAATTGGCCTCTTTCTCGCACTAAAATAATGATTTGTAATAAATAAATAATCTTATAATTTCAAATTTATGATTTAGAATTTAAATATCAATTAAAACTATTATATAACTAAAATGTTACAAAATTAATTATATTTACACGTATAATTAAATATGAGACTGAATCCTCAACATTAAAAAAAAAAATTGTTTAAATGTATATTATGAATACTATTTATTACGATAAATATTATTCACAAATAAACTGCATATGCAATTGAAAATATGTATTATTTTTTTAAATTGGTAAGATAATTTTATAGATATTAAATATTTTATATAGAAAATTATATAGATATTAAAAAATATCTAAAAAGCATCTAAAATTAGTTAACGTTATATAATATTTGATAAATATCGAATACAATTGAAATTTTTATACAATATTAATTATTAGATACGATTATTCAGTGTATATAATTCAATAATATTAAAATAGTATATTAACGTAATACCTTATTTTAATATTTGTAATATAATTATATGTATAAAATATAAGAAATTATTATTGTAATGTAGCATTTATTGTTAGAATGTTTAATAACTTATATAATTGCTTAAAGTATCACAAATTAAAAACTTACGTAAATGATTAAATTGAAATTGCATGCATTTAGCTATAATTAGATATAATTTGTCATTCTTATAAATTTTATATACCGATTTCAAACATCTTTAATAAGTGATTTGTTAACATAAAATCTAAATTTAATGTTGAACGAAACTAATATTTATAAGACATAGACTCTATTTGTTCATAACAGCCATTTTGATGACATCAAGAGATTATATTCAACCAGAGAAGAGGTTATTTTAAAGATGGAAAAAGTTCGTTCTAAATTACTGTAATAACATTTATTCTCAGATGTTTCTTTGGCTATATCTAATTGGCGTATTACTAAAAATTTGCCGTGTCAATAATATACATATTTGGAAATGTTCGAATGCAGTAATCAACCACGTATCTCTGATTTTCCAAAACAATAATATTGTGAAATTATTTTTTACCATTCACAATATTCAAGAAAATTGAGAAGTACTGGAACAACTGTATGATATAATATATAAATATAAATAATTAGTATATAAATATAAACAGTAAGGCTAACTTGTATATAAAATTAAGAAACAATAAAAGCATGTTCAATTTGCTATTCAATCGACTTCTAATCTTAATAGTAAAGAATATATATAATATACTCCATGTTTTGGTTCTCCATAATTCTGTTTAGAAGTGAATGGAAGTTTATATAGAGTTTCCAACTTTATACCCAATAAATATTAAATTAGCGTAAAATTATAAAAAGTGGAACAATAGTCTAGAAAATAATCTCATGAAAAAAACATATTTTTTTCTTGAAACCATATTTTAAACTTTTTATCTTGTCAATTTGAAGTTTGTGTATATTTAGTTTTTAACCTCAAACTTGTCTCCAGTTTATCATCAACTTAGAGTCCATTATAAAATGCGCTTATTCAATTTAATATGATTTTACAATTTGATTTGATGTTTGAAAATTACTATACTTAAATCTTTGTAATACATTTATTTATTGATAATTGCCGTAAGGTTAATTTTTTTTAAATAGGGAAATAATGAAAATTTCAGTTGTCAATAAATAATTCTAAATTATGAATGTTTTTATTGTTAATATCAATTAGTTAATAAAAAGATGACACCTTCTCTTGTAATGATAAATGAAAAAGTTCTGTCATATATGCGCTTAGTTTAAAAATTTTTTCATATTATTGGCATAAATGTGATCAAGATGATAAGATTATTTTTCCTTCATTTCGTTTAAACAATACAAAAAATTCTAGAGCTTAATTGAATTGCTATATTTAAGTCGTGAAAAATAAATTAACAAACTTTCCTTTAAAATTTTGAAAATGATCAGTTTATATTAAAGCATTAAAGATTAGTTTTATTTAGTTGAATCTATTTTATTTTAAATCACGTTCTAATTAGATTTGTCTTGATAACTTTTCTGTTATGCAGCTTTTTAATCTTCAAAATTCATCAATTTTATTATTTATTTCTGTTGCTATTTTTTCGAGTAATAATAATTGTATTTATCACTTGAGACTGAAACGAATAATTTTCTATTTGTTTCAATTATAACACACAATATACAAAAATTTGTCTCTCAATATTTAAATTCTCATAGTTACAAATTTCACGTTTTGTATTTCATTAAAAATTTATTTTAAATGAATAAATAATTCAGTAGACTTAAAAAAAAATTTGTATTGAAAACTATATTAACAACTTCAGTTAATTATTTTTAATTACAGAATAATAATACTACTAAAAACTTATCTAGATAGTTAAATATATAAATATAATATAGTCATAAAAATGATACTATTTTACTTGAATTGCAACAATCATATTTCAAAAATTATTTTAATTACTTTATACTTTTTTTATTCGCTTTAAAATTATGTAACTTAGAGCATTCTAATTTTTACAAAATTATTAAGATGTAATTAAATTTTAATAAAATAAAAAAACTCACCTTGTAATTCGGCGTCTATCTAAAAAACTGGGTGAACCATGTCGACGTGGTATAGAAGTAGAACGGGACCTACTTGAATTAGTTGAAGCTGGACTTGAAATTCTCCTAGATAATGTTGTAGATTGAGAAGAACATGAATAAGTGTTACAGCTACGGCGTGTAGAGCTAAAATTAATGAAAAAACGTAATGTAGGTATATATGTTATTTGCTTTTTTCAATTATATAAAATTATTTATAACTAATACTTAATCTAGGTACGCCGACGATTTTATTTTATAATCTCTTACAAAATTGATATAAATACATGATAGCTATTATAATATTTTATATAAAAAATAAATCTTTGATTTTTATAAACGTTTATTTTTAACAAATATGTTATTTAAATTTGGTAATTTAATATTGATTTTTAAATTATATGTGTTTAAAGGTATTGCATAAAATTTATTTTTGAATTATCTTATATCACACTTACTAATAAAAATATTATTTAAACAATTTCAATTGTACTAGTAAGTACAATTGTATTTAATATAAAATTATATTAAAGTGTAAATATATGAAAATATTTAATAGTATTTACAATATTAAATATTGTAATAAGAAAATCAAAAAATATTTTTTTAAACCTTTATACCAAAGTGCAATTTTTCGTATAGAAAATCGAATCCATTTTTCTTTTTCAACTTCTTTTTAGAGAATATTAATAGGAAGTTACTTTTTATCAAGTATTCTTAAACATATTTAATTTATATTATTTATATTGAATTTATAATTTTTTTCTCAATAAAGCTAAATAATCAATTTTATTGAACAATTTACAAAATTGTTGGTAATAGATAATTATGATTAATTGTTCATATATAAAATATAAGATTATACTAAAAAAAATATATAAATACAATAGCTGGTAGAGATTTTTGACTAACCAAAAAAATTAATTAAACTCAAAACAGAAACTTTCGTTCTATTCTCATTATCAAACTTAACGGAAATTAATCTAAAATATATATATTTCTTTGATATTCTTATAAAATATATTAAAATTAATCTATTACCGTACATTCATTTTTTATATATACATTTATTCATTTTCATTTTATATATATCTTTTATTTTTTAAATTTCTAATGGTAATAGTTATGAGGTGTATATATATAATAATTTTAGAAAAAATAAAAGAAGACAGATAATAAATTAATTTTTCAATATATATACAAACTAGTCTACTAAAGATACACAACTAGTAATATTCAGAAAGAATAATACCTATTTTCAGTAACAGTATTATTAATATATAAATAAAGTACTGGATCTAATTATGATATGATCTCCCGTGTAAAAAAATTACAAAGTACAATAAATTACTAATATATAACGCGCATAAATGATATAAATTCAAAATATATATTGCGTTCGTGTATTAGTAAGCAAAAAATTGGATTTCAGAGGTCATGTATCATTGTAAACATGGAAGTTCATCAATAAGAGAAGCATTCCTAGCTTAAAACTGTAGGTGGTACTGCAATTTTTTTAAACATTTCTAATCACTGGAATGTTGCATGCAATACTGTCGGTAAGTGTCGACAAAATGTTAATTTGCAAATTGACTTTATAAAGAATATATAAATTCCTCTTTGTGTTATTGAAAATAACATTTATAACTATAACTATATACCATAAATAACACTAACAATAATATAATTCTTTATTATAAACAAAAATACAGTGTGTACAAGTGTTTCAGTATATGTAACCCTACAGTAGGGTTTGCAGGTTATTTACTATATCTGCGTCCTTTTTATATAACCATTTTTCAAAACATTTCTCTGTTTTATTAAGTAGTTTTGTAATTTCATAAAAAATAACTTTTATACTGTATATTTACGTCATTAAATTAAAATAAATGATAATAAATTACACACATTTTTTTATTTATAGATCAAACACCGTATTTAATATATATTTTTCATTTAACATGTACTACATACATTACATGTTTTAATATAATAAAAACATTTCTATTTAGAGAAACATTATCATTTATAAAGAACATTTATGAAGTAATAATAAATATGATTTCAACAAGTTTGTAATTACAAATTTAAATCATACCTTGTAACTGTTTGAGTACTACTTTTACTACTACTTCGTTTTCGTACCCCTCCTGAATTTCTTGATACAGAACGAGAGATACTTCTTGATTTTTTTGAGAAAGAAATACTTCTACTTCTAGTTTTATAATTACTATTTAAGTTTTGAATGTAGCGACTTAAACGTGGCGTTTGAGATCTTGATAATTCAGACTCAGAGGAAGATTTTACCAGAGAAGATTGAATAGGGCTAATTAATTCTTTTTCGTTCGGTTTAGAATATTTAATATCTTCTTTTACAACTAAATTAGAGGCATTATTTTGCAACAAAAAAATTTTTGGCCATGAATTGGTGTCAGGACAATTTTTTAACGGAGTTAAAGATTGTGAAAATGATGTAGATTGCGAGCTAGAAGATAATTGAAAGAAGGAAAATGTTTCTTTTAAATTTATATCGTTCTTCTTTGAAAATTTCATATCTTTAGATTTGTCAGATAAGAATGAATTTGATAATTCTTTAGAAGAAATAATATCTGAATTCGCCACATTTAACGAATCATTATCAATATTAAAATATTGTGAAAACATATTTGCAGTTTTAAAATCATCACACAAGTTGATATCATATTTGGATGAGTTTTCCGATAAATTAATTTTACTTACTAATGATAATTGACGTAATTTTGTTTTACCCACATTATTTTTAAATATTTCTTCATCTCCCATTAATGGAAGAGTGGGAGACGGTGTTGTACTTTTTATATTTGGTTGAACATTGATATTCGATATAAATGCTGATGAAGTTAATTTTTCATTAAATAAATTATTTTTACTACATAAAACTTTACTTTCCTGAATAATTGATTTTACAGGACTAATACATAATTTTCTAAAATTTTTACTTTTTTTTGTAGATATACCATTATGAAAACATTCTAATGTATTTAGTTTCATTTGACTTTTAATATTCTTTTTTTTTAGCTCATTTTTTAACATACAATATTCATCATCACTGGAAGATTGTAATTTGATGTGAGGAGTATGTATATAAATTGGTTTTTTTTTAAAAATATATCTTAATTTACGTCTACTGATCACATCTTTACGAAGAATTTTTTTTACTTCATGTAATATATTTGTGTAACGGTCATCATGTTTTAGTAATAACGAATAACTTAACATTAATCGTCTTGATTGAAACTTCGATTTATTATTAAAATTCTGAGGCGTTTTTGAGTATCTGTTTCTGTTTATCTTCATTTCTGGAGACATACTGTTTCTGTGAGAATAAGATATTTTAAATGTATTATCAGAAGATATAGATTCTTTGTAATTACAAGAAACTATTTTTTTTTTTAAATTACTTTTTTCGTATGACGTGGATCTTCTATTTAATGCCTTGGACTTGCCTTTACAATAATATATATTAAATTTTGATTTTGAAATACTTCTGCTTCTGCTTTTTGTTACATTTCTTTCCTTAAATATATGTGGTTCTAATTTAGAATCTAGAAAATTGTTTGCCATTTCTATTGTATTACAATTGTTGAATGATGATAATTTATTTGCAGACTCTGATGAATTAGTTTTTTTTCTAATATTTATTCTTAATGGAGTTTTAATTCTTTTCATTGACGAATGATTTTTTAATACATATTCAACTTCTGTAGATATATTTTTCTTATCTGAATATTTATTAATATTAATATTTACCTCTTTTATTTTTGTTGGAGAGCTAAAAGTATAAAAATATAATTATGATTTTTTCTTACAAATTTTCTGTGTAAAATTATATATAAATATTATATATTTTTTATTACAAAAATAAAATATTAAATAAAAGAAGCTTTCATTTAATTATATGTGGATATTATGTATTGTTTAAATTGTTATATTGCATTGAGAGAAGATCTTGCAATCTCGAACACACAAATAAATATGTATGTAAAAAGTTTTTAATTATTACAAATTAAATTTGATAATCATTATTTTTCTCCACTAAATATAAAATATTATATAATCATTCCTCATAAATTGGTTTATATAATATTTATTCAATTATAGAAAATGGAACTTTAAATATATTCTTTTATTGAATGATCTAAATTGACCATCAAGATCATATTTGATATAATGTTAAAATGATGAGCTACTTATGCATAATTATATTAAAGTATATTTTCAGAATGATATTTGGACATATACCCAATTAGTAATATTGATGTATCAAGTCGTAGATAAGAAAATCTGACGTGTAACTGGATAAATAGTTAAATATAAAATAAAATTTGAATTTTGATATTGAATAAATACTATTGAATTAATTCATTCAATAATTTGAAATAATTTACAACCGTGGCTTTGAAAAGATAATTCTATGTAAGTTTTCGAAAAATAATTCCACGATCTGATTCGTCAGCCAAACGTGCAAAAATCAACTTAGAATAAAAAACCCACTAGATGTTGTGTGGGATATCCGGGCAAGTAAAGGGTTAATGCATCGATTCAATAATTAACACATCTTTAGTCTTGCTGTTTGATTCATTTATTTTACTTTATTTCCAATAGGAATTATTAACCTTGGTTAAATTACAAATGATCTTTATATTTCTTGATAATCTTATGGTGTTGATATATCTGTTCATTGGATAAATAGAGGATAATCAATTTCTTATTCTCTGCATGTCACTGGTGAGATTATGATTTACTGTAACAAGAAGTAGGTTATAATCTATTGAATATTATCACTGAGAGGTTATCATGATTGTAGTGCTCTGATCGAACACTGGAATGCCATTGTGTTTATCTTAACACGTGTGTAGTTGCCTTTAAATATCGGTCGTAAGAGAGCCGAGATGGAGGTTATGCGAAGCTGT
>NW_011948445.1:1505335-1518055 GCF_000503995.2 Ceratosolen solmsi marchali
TCCTTGGTTGCCTCATCCATCTCTGGGACTTGGCTAGAAGAAGGGTCCCCTTGGGCGTGGTCAATTTTCCAATGCGATCTACCAGATGTGGCATAGCGAAGAACAATACAAGCATTGTCTTAAAGGCCGAGTGCGCACGTATGGTCATTGCATGTTGTCGCACGTGCGGGTTTTGGGTTGCAGTGAATGAAGTAAATGTTTTGTACTCAATGGTTTACGCATATCTGATATTCGATCTGAATCTACTTTGGGGTTCTCCTGGCAATAAACCCATTAAGTTCTACTGCATTGGGAGTATGAGCACGTTTCGCTAGAGTTTTCCAGATGTTTTATGACACTAGTGCAAAATGATTATGAGCAGGAAAGTTTTGAAGTCTTGAATACAATTTTCATGATATTACTTGCCAGATGTTTTATTGCCTTACTAAAAGGAGTCTCTTATTCTCAAACATTCTGCCCGCCATCAGCAATTCTATTGATGATTATTTTTCTTGCACAGGGATTGGAAGGACTGCTACCTTATGGGTAGGTTTTACCATGGTGGTGGTCGCTGTTTTTATTATAACGACTCTGGTTATAGTCCATCGGTGCCAACGTGACTTTCATCTGAATACTTGCTTAAAGATTCTAATGGCCTTGAATTCGGAATGGCCTCAGTTGTTACAGTTGTTTTGTGATTTCTTTAACGTGCACAGCTTTCCCCCCCCTTTTTTTGTCGTAGATGTAACGTTGCCGATTTTATCACGGCTTTCCATTTTCTCACTATGTGGGCGCGGCTGGTGGATTAAATTCCATTGAGTGCTGTCCTGCGAGAGTATGGTTGTAAATTTTATTTTCCTTGAGCTTATGAAATTGACCCTTTTTAATTCCCCCTTTTTTTTTACTCCTGCAAAGGTTGTATCACAGTTTGAATACGTATGTGAGGGATGCCTCGGTGAGATGCGAATCGCCGAAAGGTGGCTATGAGATCTTCATTGTTGTGGTTACTTATAGTTTCGAGATACACAGCTGATATGGCAAACATATAAAAATAAATGCAAGACTATGCCTTCTGACTTTTGCCCCCTGCTCTTTCAGGTTTTAAGTTTATGGGGCTATTATATCACTACAGTATATGAGAATGGTCTGGTTGGCGTTACTCGAGATAGTGGTAGTTTACCCATCAATTTGTTGGGCTCGAATTCACTTCTCCGTGCGCATACACTATATTGAAGAGTTTTTCTTGACGAGTATCCTTCTGTCAATTTTCAAACATTGTTGCCGTTCGTGTATTAGTGGGAATGGAGTATGCTGTGAGACAATGGGACATGGCCCATATGCACGTATGCTGGTGGCCTGTGGCCGTCGGGTTCATTGCTCATCATAAAATTTAGGCAGCACGTGGGTTGCCTTTATCTAAAGAATTTCATTAAATCTTCCCTTGACCAATTATGCTTAGTTGAGTGAATGAAGAAGTTTCATGTTCTCCTTAGTCTTGCAATATTTTTCTGGAGGTGTTGTCGACTGTTGTCAACTGGTATGGTACCTCTTTGTTTTTGTCTTTTATGACTATGATTTTATTGAGGTCCCACATGTTTTGAGTTAGGTATGACTAGGTTTAACTCCTGGTTCCCTTCATATGCCTTATTTCTTGTCCGGAGATTAAACATCTCCTTTGATCCTGTCTATCTTGATGCTCTCGTTGACATATTGCTTGTCAGCGGCTTGTTGCCTTGTATAGTGAATTATATTTTGGTTGTAAGAATTTGAGCTTGTACCTTGTCGGTTTTGCAGAATCGATTGTAATGTGCGCTGTGTCGCTAAAAAATCAGCTTATGTGAATATGTCTATAGTGGATATATGCGAAAGCTTGATGCTTGATTGGATCGCGGGCATAATGCGAACTTGTGCTTATGAGCGCCTGACCACGAGCTTGAGTGTCGTAGAGCTTGAGCGCGAGTTAAAAACTTCAATCATCGTGGGTATAACACGAATGTGAAATTTGAGTTTGTATTGCGGGCATAACGCGAAATGTGAACTTGTATGTATCACGAGCATAACGCGAATTATGAAGTTTAATATGTTTGTATCGCGGGCAAAACGCGAATTATGAGATTTGAATTTGTTTGCGACATAACGCGAAATATGAAATTGTATGTATCGCGGGCATAACGCGAATTATGAATTTCAATTGTTTGTATCGCGGGCAAAACGCGAAATATGAGATTTTATGCAAGCCTGACCACGTGATTGATTGTCTTGTTCTAAAGGGTATGTGAAGCACAGAATCGAAACTACTAATGCTAGTTTTCGTAGAACTATAGTTTTTCTTCTTCAGCTAATACTGTCAGTAAATAATCGGAATGATACTGACACTTCTGTGTCGAATGTGTGGCCTTGAGAATGCTGATGTGATTGACCATACCTTAAGACTCGCGTGGTGTGGTAGTGTTGTTTTTCGTTATGCTATCTACACTCTTCACTATTTAAATAAATTGCTTGTTGCTCCTTTTAGTCATTTGGGACGAAATCTCTCTTAGCTCTTCTGAAGTTTCCGGTCAGATTCAAATTCTGAAGATTCCGGTTTAATCCTTGGATTCCTCAAGATTTGTCAATGCTATGTCTGAGGCTTATAATAAATTTGTTATCTCAGTAAACGTTGGGTAGAATCTGGCACTAACGAGTGATTTTAACTAGTTCCTTGTTTGATGTTCCAGTTGTCGAATGAATAGATGAGCTCCTATACACTCCCATGCATCATCAATATTAGATGCCTTTAAACTCTTAATAACATTATCCATGTTATTCACCATCTTGATGAGCTCGAGGGTGGTTCTGGGTTTTGATGCGGAGGTAGTAAGGAGTTTTTGCATGTTTAGGTGGGCAGCTTGCTGGGGACTGTAACACCCTTCTGCATTGTCATCAACTATGTTTTTAATTATGATGGGAGCAGTTGAAAATTAGTCACACGCAAGAATCATAAGTTACATACCATCGAGCTTTGAAGGACTTGATAGTCGTGTATTTTGTTGTCGATTATTTTGTAAATTGTTGTCTGGATTCGACAATGTAATTGACGTGTTGCGTCAATTGTGTCAACTGTTTGAGGAGCTGTACGGTGTTGTAAGTGTTAGTTCGAGAGAGCGTACTCATTCCCAGTCGATTATTTAAAGCCAGTTTTCTGAAGCATGATTTTGCAAGGGTGTGATCAGCTTATTTAATAATATTAGGAGATGTACCTGGCAAACAGACAAGGTGTGTTGATTTACTGCGTGGCTGGTGTGTCGCTTTCGATTACTATTCCAATTGGCTTCACTGTAAAATCACTACCTAATCTTGCAAATTTCCTTTTAATACGTGTATTTTTAAGTTGGTTGCCGAATATGCGGCCACGTGTCGTCGTTACAGTAAATACTAAAACACTGAGTGGTAATAACAGTTAAGTGGATGGAATGTAGAATTACAATGAGCTTTTAAGCCTTTTGAATACGTGCACGAACCTAAGGCTTGATCGTTCTGTGGCGGCTCTGCTGAAAATACCGACCGTTCCATGGCGATCCTGCTGAGGGCAGACCGAAACCCGTGTCGTGGCTTCTACTGGTAGAGGGTTATATCGGTTCGCTGCGGTCGGATCACGATAAGATGTTAGCAGCAAGCGTACTTCAGTAAGAGGTAGCTTCAGCAAGGCTGATTCAGCAAGAGAACGAGGTATGCAGCGTGCTTGCCTTACATATCCACACGGCAGCTCACTTAGCTGGCAATAAAGCATCGTCGTTGCTGCACTGGAATATTACATGAGGCGTAGAAAGAAAAATCTAGAAGTTCCGAGAATTCAACGAAAGAAAAAATAGGGCATAATACCGATATAGACTTCCGGGCGATGTTATTACCCGAAGTCCATATAAACATTACGGGCCATTTGAAACCAAAACATAACAAGTGTTTACACAAATCGGAGATGTAAAAGGTCGATGATGCCGACAATCGGCTGTCTTGAAACTGGCTTCAATCTCGAACAGGGCACTAGTGCCAAGCATAATTAAAGAGTGAAATTGACGAAGATATAACACCAACATATATTAACCTATTTCAACATAGATACACAAGCGACGGCTCATCACGTACACGTAAAGTAGCAAAGGCTACACAAGCGACGGCTCCTCAGGTACATGTAAATTAGCAATGGCTACACAAGCGACGGCTTATGACCTATACCTGAACAGCTACGGTTTCCCATAGCTACATCTAAACAGCGATGGCTGTTACGCACATTCCTTACGACCAAAACGTGACACTCCTGGAGGAAGTAGAGACTCACGCCTCATGCTACTGAGAGTACACAATCTCATCAGCACGTAAAATTATTGAAGAAACTCCATAGACTTAAGACACTTATAATTACCATTAATATATATCTATAACCATTAATTATAATCATATTATTGTATTTAATAAAGGACAAAACCAAGACACACTGTGTGTTGCATTGAATAATTGCATCTGCCTCCTCCACTTGCCAACAAACGCCCCCATCTAACATCACCGAGACATTTTTAAGTCTAATCCCAGACAAGTAGTTATGTTGAAATTAGACTTTTGTCAAATTAATTTTATTTGTATTAAAATTGGAATTTAACTATCAAATGTATTGTATTACCTATATATAAAACTATAGTGCAAGTTGTATTGTAATCTATTGTGAAAGATAAATATTTTACTATAGTATTCGAAATTGTCTTTTATATGGTTAAAAGAAGATCTGTATGTGTGTATCAGACAGAAATGACCGATGCACAAACATTAAAAATTTCTTCTCAAACAATATCATAAATACATTTTTACAAATTTATACAATTAAGAATTTCGTCTATTCTACTCATTTGTTCAAAAAATAAAGAAAAAGTAGAAGCTTAAATAGAATGAATACAAATTAATTTCTGTAAATCAATAATGAAATTAATCATAAGATTATTATTCATTAATTTCCTTATATATGATTTATTAAATTATACATTATTAGATCGAGATAAAAATTTCAATTTTTTACAATTTTTTGACATAAATTCATTTAATTTAATTAACTTTATCAAGTTATAGAAATCAATATATACTATTAAAATAATTAATTTTTTGAATCAAAATTAAAATATTTAATTTGAATTTCCATTTTATAATTCCATTTCATAATTATTTGCAATATTTAATTTGCAAGTTATAAATTATCCATCTTAAACTTTTTAATCTGCTATTTAAATAATAAAAATTATTTCTGTAATTAATAAAGTAGATTGTATATAGCTCTCTTATTTTAATATTAACTATGTCAATAAATGTTATATTTTCCCAATCCTAACTCAATAAATAATTTTCTTGCATATATATATATAATTTTATGCATTTTATTTAACTTATTAGCATTTATTGAAAAAAATGTTGATAATTGCAAATCGTATTAAACTATATGCGTCCGACTATGTATATCCATAGATTTTTTATTGTTATTTTGTTACTAAATGTAATTTTGATTAGACAAATATTTAACTTGCAGTTTCATTAATTTTCCGAAAACCACTGCAAATAATATATCATTGAAAATTAATTCTTAGCAATTTTCTTTACTTCTAAATAGCAATGAATTATTGGTGTAAATTGAATTACTTTAGTTTAAAAAATGTTTTTCAAATCTGCAAATTCAAATATGTAGCTTAAAAATGGTTGTAAAATTCTTCAATCTAAATTTGTTCGAGAATCTAAGAATACTCCCAGCTCATTAGACATATGGAAAACTAGAGATAAGAGTTCCGGAAAAAGCAAACTCTTGATTAACCAAGGAAAAAACAATTCAAACGCGCCCCGGATTATCTAAAGATAAACAATTCAACAAACCTTCGAATATCTAAACAAAACTAATTCATAAATACATTCGGCGAGAACATGCGATCAAGTATCTAGCGAAAACACGTCATAAAACTAATGCGACGAAAAATTCGACGCGACCACGCCATCCATCCATCGATCATCCATCGAGCATCAATCGACGACAAGCCAAATAACACAAGCCAGAGGATCCACTTAAAAACTACGCTACACCTAACCTTCACAACACTGACCGGACGCAACGCGCATGTTTATGAGAACTACATGCGACATTACTAGGATGGAGAGGGAAAAGTGCGGCATCAAGTCCCCCGTCATGGAGGGGGTTGAGCAAGACCCGCTCTCATTGGTGCCTACATCTTGAAAAGATTCACTGATGGGAGACCCCACCACTCAAGAAGCACCTTGATTAGAAATACCATATACTAAAGAAGACTTCTGATTGGACACACTAAGAAAAATAAATCCCATTGGCGACGCCATAATCGACAAGACAGCTCTTATTGGAGACGCCAAAAAGGAGGGAATTCTTACTGACCACCGCGTGGCCGAGAGAAAGCTTTAAAAAGACCATGCCGGCAAGGCACAAGCACTTATCTTATCGAAAAAGAACAAATCAAGTAAACGCATTCAAGCAATCAAAAATCCAAGCTAATCACGCAAGGTATTCTATTCACCACAAGTGTTAAATAATTAAATATATACAATCAGAAGTAAAAAAGGGAAACGAGAACGAAGAATATCAGTTCGCACAGTATACACAATCAAACTTCAAGGAGTCGCTCGAGGAAAATTCAAGAAACAATACGAAACATAACTAAACACAACGTACAGAACTACGAGGTAAACTTCTATTCCTAATTAATGCATAACTATAACAAGCCATACGCGCCAATCTGCAGATACGTAAAGCTACCTGCAAAACACAAAACACAAGCAATTCAAGCAAACGCCATATACAAGGAAGCGCGCGGGTTTACGACTTCGCTTTTCTGCGTGTATTATTCCATCAACATGTGCATTACATATAGAGGACCAGCAAGGCATCAACTTCTTCCTGTACATGCAACGCACGTGATCGCTCAGTAGCAATAAAACATACAAATCAAGAAACGCAAGCAGTCGAACATCATTAAAATTCATTATAATACAACTTGTTCAATCTTAGCAATAAAACATAACTAAATAACAAAACTACTCTTTGTTGAATACATGTACTATTTTATCCACTAGTCTGAAATCCTCCTATCAACACCTGGGAGCTCACACCTAATTTTAGATATTTGGCCCTCCTCGCCGGGTACACTATTTTTAGACAAAATTACTTCGTTTTAAATTGCTATTTTCTGATATGATTGATATCTTTTTTTACTGTAAATATATTGTTTTATAATAATCATTCTAGAATTCATGCTTGTTTTTGCTTATAAGAAAATTACAACTAATACGTTTTTATCTTGGAATTATAATTTGAATCGACCTTCATCCTTGCTATTCCTTTTATCGATCTATTTAATGTACAGTTATGATAGATAACTTATATCAATATTTATTCAATGTGATCAATACTAAAAAAGATATGTTTGTGCCTTTATGCAATCAATACAATTTTTTCAAAGTAATAAAAATTTATCAATAGATATAATTTTAATATAATTTCTGTTTTTTAATATTTTATAATCATTTCAGAGTTTTGTGTGAAAATAGATGAACTTTTATTATTCAGATTGTAGTGTTAAATGTGATTTAAAATGCGACTAAACTATTGACAATAGCAAATAGTTATTGCAATGCATTTTTAGCTAATGAAAATTTATGAAGCATACATGGAGACTGATAGTCTATTAATTCCTATATGATGAAGGTAGTAGTTTCAATGCTTATAATTCAATATTATGTGAGCAGAATCAATTATTGAAATATATCGTCTAATTGTGAACATAGTTAAATCAATAATTTTATATGATATACGTCTGCTTCTCACACTTGATAAATAAGCATATATATGAAGCGTAGGCAGTATAAATTATAAGGCGCATACGATATTGATGTTAAGCCTTGTTTTTCTTGGAGTTCTCGACATTTGTAGAGTTTTAGTTTTGTGCCTCATGTAAGATTCCAGTATAGCAACACCTAGACATATTTGTCAGCTAAGTAAGCTGCCGCGCGGATATTTAAGGGAAGCACACTACGTCTAGGCGCTCATTGTAAATTATTCAGCAAACAACTACGCTATTCTTATTATAGTCTCATAGTCTATCTAAGCATAGTCTCATGGTATTTTTTCCATCGTTTAAGCCACACGTCTTATGCAGGAGTGTGCACACATTACTGCTAATCCTTACAACATTAGCACACGTCACGACATCGTCACCATAAAAGAGCAGCCGCCTCATTGCGGTAAGACAAAGTTTACACTCATCTATAAGAAGTGAATGCTGTGTATTATTAATGTAACTGTTAATAAACCGTATATTAACGAAGTTTGCACATATTATACATTTCTGCAATCCTTCTACATGAACATCGAAACATTGGCACTTCAATCCAAGAAATCATACCAGTCTCGAACATAATCAAAAGAGAATATACAGAATTGAAATTCATCTACTGATCTTATTGGTCTTTCTATATTTAATAGTTACGTGGTAATATGTAAAGGTTTTCTAGGCCAAACTCAAAATCGGATCGTTCAGTGGCATTATTATATATAAACTCTAAAAAAAAAATAATTGAGATATTTTTATAGATCAACATAGAGGATAAAAGATGAATTCTAATTTCATTGAGTATAGTAGTGCGAAAAATAGTAAAGAAAAATTAAACAAAAAGGTAACTATAAATACTTTGGAATGGTATTATTGTTAAAAATTTATATTATTTATTACAATAATTGTGCTAATTACATTATGGATGAAATACGATGTCAACTCCTTTGATTTAAAGCTACTAAGTTTTACATAATTTATTTGTTTAGTTGTACTTTTTATGAAATGATATATCGTTAGTTGAAGTGAGTGTTATATTTTTATGTTTAACAAAGATAATATTGTATAAATACATTTATTATATTGCATATGATTTCAATATATGAAGAGTTCTTTAAAAAAAATTTAATATCGTGGTAAACCTCATGATCATGATATTATTACATATTAAATATATATATATATATATATATGATTTTAGAATAGTATATATCTGCGCAAGTATTGAACATATTATTTCTTAATATTCATATCAATATAACTATTATATAATATAAAATTTCAAGTAGCAACCTTAATACATTTAAAATGTATTTCACGCATTTATTGCATAAAATAAATAATCTATATTAGACAAATTTTTATTTTACCTATAATAACTAGCTGGCTTATTCGAAATACTGCCAGAAGAAGAAATAATTAAATTTTCTAATTTCTTCTCTCTCTTTTTCTTTTTTGTTTTATTCGTTCTTTTATTTGTTTTGGGAGACTCGTATCTATAAAGGAATAAAATTTTATTTACAATTGAAATAAAATTATAAAATTCATAATTTTTATATATATCATATATTTATACATCAATGTAATATAAAAATTGGGATACTATATATACAACTGCTTTATAGAGAATAACTTAATAATATTAGATATTAATTTTTTTATTTCAGATAAAAATAACTTTTATTTATACAAGTATAGTTTTGTTCTTATTGGTTTATAGTCTTATTTCATCGATCTGTTTATTGCATTTTGTAAATTTCTTCGCATAATTTTGTTTTTAGTTTCTGTTTATAAGAATGATAATTTTTTTATCCTATCAAAAATGTCTGGAGATACACTTTTTATTTACTTTATTTTATTTATATACAATAGTGAATTATTATCCATTTTAAAAACTGCTTCTATGTTTGTTTAATTTATTATATGTATATATATTTTATCATTTTTTAAAGATGCTTCAAAATATTAATTCAGACCTTTGAAAAAATTAATTGACAAACCGTAAATATCATATATTTACTTCGATGTTCTGTACAGCTATTCGATTAAATTGAAAAATTGTTTTCATAAATTTTGCCATATAATCTAATAAAAAAACCATAATTATATTGCATTCCATGGCGAACATTTTTATTTATTTTATCATTATGGTATGTAGTTACAGAAAATACTACATTTAAAGTTTGATCAAATCAGGACTTCACTTAGATGTTGTCACAGAATCTATATCACGTTCAGGTTATTATTTCAATCTTGAACTTCACTAGTAATACTACTTTCTTTCTTTAATTGTAAGCCAAGTTACAGTATGTATTTATTATTCATAAAATCAGATATACTTGTTATAATTCATTATAATTCATATTTAGAACACTTGATATATATTTAATTTATTATAATTTTATCTTGAAATTTCCATGATTATAGTATTGGATGAATAAAGATCTTGACTAACTTCTAATATTTTCTGCGTATCTACGTATTTTACTGAATTGTTTTTCTGTAGAATAGTATATGTGTACATACATTGCAATGCAACACTATTATTCACAGTTAGATGGATAACTAACTTGTTATAATCTTGCGCATATTATTATATTAATTTTTAAATATAATTTTTGTTTACACTACTTCTGCAATAATGTTTAATAAAAATAGTTTTTAGAAATTACTTCTAGTAATTAAATAGTTTATAAAGATTAACAAATTTTTTAATTAAAATCTTGATTATTTGTGTAGATGAGGATTGATTTACAAATACTTTTGAAGTTTTAGTTTTTTGTAAAATGTATTAAATTTTTCAGGTATGAAAATCATAGTTTTATTCCTATTTAATATATATTCGGTTTTAATTATGTTCATGTTATATAATTTTGTATATATACTGTAATAGAAGACAGCATAATTGGTGTTTACAGTTAATTTTTAAAAAACAAGGAATGCGTAAGATACTATGAAAAAAAAAAAAATGATCAAATTAATGAGAAACAGCTAATTTATTATGTGGAATAAAAATATAAAATGTTTTAAGATTAATTAGAAACATAGTAATGAGTGAATGCGATAAATCAGCATAATGTAGTAAATACAATATCATAAATAATTACAAAGAATATATATGCGATAGAAAAAGAAGAAAGAAAACTCTAGAAGCTTGGAGAATTTAAAAAAAACGAGGCTTGAGAAATTTGGAGAATTCAAAGCGACGTTATTACTCAAAGACTATAAACATTGTGGGCCATTTGAAACCAAAACATAACAAGTACACGAGAAATTCTCGTTCCAAATGTTTACAGAAATATACAGCCGACAGTCACGGGCTTGGAAGTTGCTTCAATCCCAAACATTAATGTATTTGAATAATTTATATAAATTATCGAACTAATTGTTTTTGTTATTCTATTTATTAATTTTATATAAAATGTATTTATTCTGCGATTAGTTCTCTAAGATGCGCAGTAGGTAAAATTCAATTTATCTATGAAATTACATTATGACCTTTTTGGCTTATTTATTATTTGCTTAGAATTTCATGTAGAATTATATATACACAACTGATATTATTGATATATTCATAATTATAAATATCTATTTAAATTTTTTGTATTTAGTATATTGACAATTTTACTTCGTTAGTAATATACATTAATATTAAAGAATATAAATAATTTTTCATTATATATTATTATTCCTTTGTGAACCAAGATATTTTTTAGTAAACTATTCGATTCAAAATTTAATAATTATATATTATTAAATTAATATAATCCTAATTGTAAATACATCTTTTATTTATTATTTATAATAATATTGGGAAAAAAATATATATTATTTTTCATTTAGAATACAATCAAATACAAAAATTGAAAGCTCGTTGGAAATCTAGTTTTTATTCAAATAATAAATTTTATATGAATAAATATTAAATTGGGTATTTCTTGTTTCTATTTAAATACTGTACAAAATGTCGTTCCGACTTGTTTTATCAAGGCCGGTTCGACGGATACAATTTGATGCCGTTGACAACTCAGAGACCACGGGTGTTGTGTGGTAGCGATGACAGGTCACAAGTGGAAGGGATATTATAATAATACAATAAAGATATGGCTGAAGTATATGCTATTTATTCTATTATTTATTAATGACAAGGTTGACTAGTATTACTATTATTACTTGTAGAACTAAATTCTTGGATTGAAGTGATGTGTTGCGGAGACAACTGTACAATAATCTATGCAGCTTGATTGTTGAATACGAATGGCAAATGGCGCCCAGTTTCGTTCGACAACACTAACGCCTTTTGAACGAGCACGTGTATGGTTGAGGTTATGAATGCAGCTTTATGATTGAAACATATCGCAAAGTGGCGCGAAACTGGATTGTCGACACTTGCGCTGGGTTTTGCTTACTTTCGTAAGCTTCCGAACTTGAACTAAGGTGAGGGTTACTAAAATGAGACGCCCCTGGCGTCTGATTTGACGACGCGTACTGGAATTTATTCCGCACTGTCGTTTTAAGAGTAGCTTCCTCGTTCTTAGTACTTGTCGATATAATACCCTGAATCTCAATATATATAATTATTGTAGTAGATACTACTTACAAAAAGTAATCGTTGACTCATCTTCGGACTTTGATAGGCGAATTGTCGTAGCTCCCTTGGAACAAGTAATTACGGTTTCTTGAACAGCGGTAGTGGACATACGGGTTTATGTAATAGTTCTTCCGGGGCAGTAACAGTGTTAATGGACAAACCGAAGAAGTGTAAGTCGTTCCCGAAATAGCGCTAAATGGACTTTCACTAAACTTAATTGAGTATGAAATATCTGAAGGGTTTAATATATTGAGAGAGTATTACTAAAAGAGAGATATCAAAAAA
>NW_011948445.1:1518215-1523038 GCF_000503995.2 Ceratosolen solmsi marchali
GTGCGAGGGCAGCGCCTCTTTTGGCTTCGGAGTTAATTAAGGGCCTAGTCGTCTTTGGGTCTTCATGATGAGCAGATCTCTCGTTGCTGCTGTCGCATGCGGCAGCATGTAGGCAGCAGAAGGGGGGGGGAGAATTGTTGACACATCTGGTGACAGCATTGCAACTTGTTGACAGCGGGAAGGGAAGGAAGGTCCGTATGCAGTAATGCTTGATGTAGCTACCGAGCGGAACAAAAATGCAGATGTCTAAACTATAGGTTTTCCCGTGTTTATGGTATTGTTTTTCCAGATGTTTTATGGACTTAGTGCTTGATAATTTTGAGCAAGCGAAGTTTTGAAATCCAAATACAAATTTTACGATGTTACTTGCTAGATGTTTTATTGCACTGACAAAAAAAGGGGAAAATGTTCTCGCATTCTCGAACAAATACCGTTATTTCTTTTACTTAATATCATTTTATTAAACCTACTTTTACATTCGAAAATTTTCATTAAAAACTTAAGAAACTAATAATCAACATAAAGACAAAAAAATTATCTTATTTGAGATGACCGATGAAATAACAAAACAAAAAGTTGACAGAAAAGATAAAATTTATTTGTGACATGCTTACTAACCGATGAATATTTGTAAAAGTTAACTGCATTATTATTCATCGGATTCATTTTTTGCTATATATATACATATCTTATTTAGGCATTGTAATATATATACCTTTATGTAAATCTAGAAAATACCTGAAAAAGCAGTGTAATTATATAATTATAATAATATTCATTGCTTACAATATATTACTTTAATTCAACATTGTTTGAGTAGTAACAATAAACAATGTTTAATTTTATCTATATGTATATATATATATATAACCAAATCACAGAAGAATAGATAAGCGTGATAACTGTTACAATCTCTGATACTTATGAATAGCAAAAAATGTTTGTGAATGATAGGATTTTTATATATTTTTCTATAATTTTTTCACAATCTCAGTGAAAAATATAGATTTTATGCATTCCTTAGAAAATAAAAAAATTAAATCTTCGATAATAAAAATGAGATAAATTCTTTCGTAAGTATATGTTTTATTGATAATAGTTTATCGGAAACTAAGATACTAATAATCGATAAATATAATATGCATGTTACATGCTATTTTCCTACAAGTATTAAAATTTAAAAAAGTATCTTTCGTATAAATAAAGAAAGAGAAAGTATGGAATTCATCTCAAATCATCTCATAAAGAAAGCTTTTTTAAATAAGTTATAAATAAAAAAAAAGTTATAAATAAAAAACATTTTTTTTATTTATTTTCTATTATTAAATTTATTTGTTCAAATTATATTAAACGAATTACCTATTTCTCTTATGTTTTTTCATTTTTCTTCTTTTGATTATTATTTCTTTTACTTTAATTTAAAATTAAGTTGAAATTTGTTTAAAATATGAGATTATGTTTTATTTGAGTAGATGTATTATTAAACTGCATCTCAATTTTTCTGTATGTTTTGTATTATTTGTTGAAAAATTTTACTGCAATTAAAGTTTTTTTATTAATCTAAATCTGGCCTTTGGACTAATATCTATGGTATTCCAGTTTTTATTGGTTATAAGTGATGTAAACTGAAAATAATAATCATATAATTAATAATATAATCAATAAAATACATATCTTTCTTCTATACAAATGAAAAATGAAATGAAAAGTGCATATTTGTAGATTATTCGTGATTGCGAGACGTTTTTTCAATGCAATATAACATCTGGCAAAATAACATCGTAAAATTTGTAAAATCGTAAAATTCAAAACTTTCTTGCTCGCAACTATCTAGGAATAGTGTCATAAAACATCTGGGAAAACAATACAATAAAACACGGAAAAACCCACTCAGTTAGGCATATGTACGAATTCGCTCCGCTCGGCAATTACTTCAGGCATTATGTCAAGCGGACCTACGAAGACGTACGCCCCCCTTCACGCTGTCAACAAGTTGTCATGCTGTCGCCAGATGCGTGCAGGACGGAAAATAAGGGAAGGGGTTCAACTGAAGTTCATGGTCAGCAAATGTATTTAAGGGGCGCACTTTTCAATATTCATCATTCTCGATATGTCTCTCGTTATATCTCGATATAACATTCAATGCAGTACTTATTCAAATAAGTGAAGTGGAAGTTCATTACCGCTGCCAAGGGAACAGTGCTTATACGTCCCAGAAGAACGACGACATAAATGGGTTTATGTCGTCGTTCTTCTGGGACGTATAAGCACTGTTCCCTTGGCAGCGGTAATGAACTTCCACTTCACTTATTTGAATAAGTACTGCATTGAATGTTATATCGAGATATAACGAGAGACATATCGAGAATGATGAATATTGAAAAGTGCGCCCCTTAAATACATTTGCTGACCATGAACTTCAGTTGAACCCCTTCCCTTATTTTCCGTCCTGCACGCATCTGGCGACAGCATGACAACTTGTTGACAGCGTGAAGGGGGGCGTACGTCTTCGTAGGTCCGCTTGACATAATGCCTGAAGTAATTGCCGAGCGGAGCGAATTCGTACATATGCCTAACTGAGTGGGTTTTTCCGTGTTTTATTGTATTGTTTTCCCAGATGTTTTATGACACTATTCCTAGATAGTTGCGAGCAAGAAAGTTTTGAAATCAAAACACAAATTTTACGATGTTATTTTGCTAGATGTTATATTGTATTGAAAAAGGGTCTCGCATTCTCGAACACACAGTGTAGATATAGTATATTCATATATGGTTCTACCTTGAATATATAACATTACCCTTCTATTTTGCACTATAAAAAATTATGATTCGACACTGTATGAAAGTTTCCGTATTTATATGGTTTAATATTTGAAAACAGATTTGCTTATAAATAAATAAACTTAATCTTACTGAATTCTTATAAAAATTTAAATGGATTGACTATATTTTTAAGGACACTTGTAAATATTGCACATTGCACAAAGTATGTTTTATGAAATTCGTTTATGAATTTATAGCCAAAGGTATCTAAAATTTTATTTTTCACAATTTTTACAGTAATCGTCTAATAAATTGTAGTAAGATTTAAAATGCCCAAATGGATTTCATAGTTATTCAAAATGGAGAAATCATCATTTATTAAGTTTTCGACTGCCTAAAGTTAAAAAACAGTAAAAGACTCTAGTTTCAGGTAAGAGTGGTTAATGACAAGATTTCGAGCTCTTGAAGGATTTAATAATCTGTATTTATAGTCGATTAGTCGATCTGTTGTTGTCCTTCCTTGACAATGTGCTGAAAGCATAGCGACACTTATGTCAGCTGTGGAGGGCCTGTACGATGTCGAAGGGTTAGTTCAAGATAGCGTAAGTGTGCCCGATTTATTCTTGTGCGAGATATGAATAGTTTATTTATTATTATAAAAAGTGTACCTTGTGAGCTACATACAAGGTGTATTATTGCTGCGTAATTGATGTCCCCTTTGATTATTATTCCAATTGGCTTCACTGTAATCAGCACTAAATCTGTCGATTTTCCTTTATTAATGCACACGTGTATTATTAACTTGAATACTGAATATATGGCCACGTGTCGTCTTAACAGTATACTGAAACACTGAGCGGCAGTTACACTTAATTGAGCGAGAAGTAAGATTACAATGAGCGTCGCCACATAGCAAGCTGCGCTTAAATATGCATGCAGCCGATGCAACACCGGCAGCAGTGCCGCGACGAGTCGTTTTCCAGAAAATTCTTTGTGGCGTTAAAAAACGAAGCTTCTAGAAGTTTCATAGGCGTTCTTCCTTTGTCAGATCTGATAGTATATTAGATTTCAGATCGTAAAACTTGCTCGGACTTGTCGAGTTTTGTTTATAAACATTCGCCCGAGTGCGCGTGCCGGTCCGAGCGCGCGTGCTGTACACCGCACAGCGCGTATGACCTACTTTTTCTGAAATTCATGGTACTGCATCAATCCCGAACACAATTTTTGTAATATTATTGCTTAGATGACTGATCATTTGCATTAAATAAATTAATTTCTTTAGAGTTTACCAGTTCATAACTTTTTGCAATAGTTCTTTCAGGCTATAGAATATTTTTGATAATTTTTAACGAATAATATTACGAGATATATTAATTCAAATAAATTAAAATAAATTTATTTAATATTGTTCGAAATTATTATTTTTAGCTACTGAAATACTAATTTAAAATGAATCCCTACAAAAAATTTTAGTCTTTATACATTATAATCATAAATATCCATAAGAAAATTTATTAAATATATATAATTGTTTAAAAATAGTGTACCGGGCGAGGAGGGCCAAGTAACTAAGATTAGATGTGAGCTCCTGATGTTGATAGGAGGATTGCAGGCTAGTGGACAAGATAGTACATGTATTCAATAAAGAGCAGTTTTGTTATTTAGGTTGTTTTATTTATGATTGTACTAGTTGAATTATAATTACTTTTATTTTTATAATTAATTTTTTTTGGCTTTTCTTGATTTGTATGTTTATTGCCACTGAGCTATCACGTAAGTCGCATACACAGGAAGAAGTTGATGCCTTGCTGGTCCTCTATATGTGACACACGTGTAGATGAAATAATACACACAGAAGAGCGAGGTTGTAAACCCCCGCGCTTCCTTGTATATGAGCACGTGGCGTCGCTTGAATTGCTTGTATTATGTTTTGCAGATAGCTTACGTATCTGCAGATTGGCGTATATAGCTTGATATAGCTATGTATTAATTTGGAATGGAACGTTACCTCTTGAGCCTGCACGTTGTGTATAGCTATGTTTTGTCTTGTTCTTTGAGTT
>NW_011948445.1:1523325-1523666 GCF_000503995.2 Ceratosolen solmsi marchali
CAATGAGATTTAGTCTTATTAGTGTGCCCAATCAGAATTCTTCTTTAGTTTATGGTAATTCTAATCACGGCGCCTTTCGAGTGGTGGGGTCTCCCACCAGTGAGTCTTTCTAAGATGGAGGCTCCAATGAGAGCGGGTCTTGTTCAACCCCCTCCATGACGGGGGTCTTGATGCCGCGGTTTTCCCTCTCCATCCTATCATTGTTGCATGTATTTCTTATAATCATGCGCGTTGCGATTGGTCAGTGTTGTGAAGGTTAGGTGTAGCATTGTTTTTGAGTGTATCAACTGGCTTGTGTTTTTCAGGCTAATTTTATGATTTGTGTACGCCAGATGTTTTAT
>NW_011948445.1:1523759-1613596 GCF_000503995.2 Ceratosolen solmsi marchali
GTGTTTATGAAGTTTATTTTCTTAAGATATTCGAAGTTTTGCTGAATTGTTTAGATTTAGTTAATCCGAGGCGCGTTTTTGAATGTTATTACTCGCGTAGCCGAGAGTTGCTTTATCGGAACTCTTATCTCGATTTTTCCAGATGTTTAATGAGCTGTGAGTTTTCGTACATTCTTGAACATAATGGAATCATTATTACTGGGTAGTTCAATCCTGAACAGATAGCAAAAAAACTCATTTGAAATAAATTAATTAATAATTATTTATTATTAAAAATCAAGGATGTTATAATAAATTTACAAAGAAAAAAGTTATATAAAATTAAACGAATCAGATACATTTTAAAATTAGAAAGATAGTCGGGAGTTGCCTTTTTCGGAACTCTTATCTCGATTTTTCCAGATGTTTAATGAGCTGGGAGTTTTCTTACATTCTTGAACAGTAATAATCAATTATTTATATTGTTATTTATTATATGAATATGTAAATCTTTTTGTATTAAATTAAAGGCAATGAATTAAAACGGTAAAACACTGAATATAGATTAAACCATATCTTTATAAAATTGAAACGTATTCATTAATTTGTCGATGAAATGAAATTATAAATTTATTCTTAAAATAATGTTATTAACTAATTTTTTTATGAATCACATGTGTTTATATTATATACATTTTATTTTTAATATGCAAATAATATAAAACTACAAAATACTAAATACTTACTGTTACGGATTACAACAGTTTTAAGCGAAATACAAAATGGGAGAGGTATGAGCGCGCGCATCATTGTTTGGTAAACATTGGCCAACGGACTCAACCAATGCTTCTAACCGAAAAACTCGAACATACGACTATTATTCCGAGAAATATTAACAAATGAACCCCGAAAAGGCTATGCGTAATTGACGTCACACAAAATAGCGGCATAGTAATAGCCACCGATGCGCTATCGACGCATCAATGTCGTCCGAGAATATTTAAGGGGCTGCACGCGCCGCGATCCGCCCTTCTAGTTCAAGCATCCAGCACGACAGGATCGCCACTCTGCTAGCACATCATACAGTTTCCGACTGCATGCAAGTTACGCTCACATTGAGCACACGAACGTGCATCAATACCACCACTATCTTGGAGCTCATGGACACAAGCTGTGACGTCACCCGGACGTTCTCCTCCACTTCGTACACTACAGCTCACCCTTCGCCGGCTGCCAAGAGGGCATTAACTTGCTTCCCCTTCCACCTCGAGTTCCCCACCGTGACTACTAAACCCAAGAAGAAGGGGAATCACTCTTCAGGCCATCGAGAACACACGCGCAGACTCATCATCACCACTACTACAGAAGAAACACTAATAATATTCACTATATCATACACTCATTCCAATAATTAATAGATTATCAACTACTCATTACTTATTACATTAATAAAGTTAACGATTACAAACACAACGTATAGTATTGAATAATTGCATTACCCCTTCCACTTGCCAGCAAGCCTTCACCCACCATTATAAGGAGGTTTTTTAGTCTGATCCCAGACACTTACATAGTTCTTATTTATTTATATATATACTATAAAAATGTTAACATATTGAATTCCAGCATATATATATGTGTTATATAGAAATTTTGAAGATATTATAAAAATCCTTAAATATAATATTAAATAAGATAGAAATTACTATAACAGTTTTTACTATGCACGTTAATTACTATGGTTTAAATACAAAATTATATATAAAATATTACGTAAATTTAAACTCAAATGAATTATAATTTACTATATTAAAATTAATTTAGTTCGTTAGCAATGACACGATCATACTTAAATTGATTTTAGCACTTAATTAAAATATATATGTCTATTTGAGATTTAGAGAATTGCTTGAATGTTATCATTGGGGAAAGACCCCAACTCATTTCAAAGAAAAACATCAATGGTTATTGTCTGAGATCAAACAGAAAACCTCCCGTAGATGGTCGGTGGAGGTGTTGCGGGCAACTGGAGGAGGCAAATGCAATTATTCAATTCTACACACAGTGTATCTTGTCTTTCCTTTATCAAATACAATAATATAACAATTAGTCAATGGTCATAAAGTGTATGAATGGAGAGTATGAGTGAATTGTATGATGAGATTTCTTCAATTGTTTTACATGCTGGTGTGAGTGTTTATACTCTCAGTAGTGTGAGGCCCGATTCCTTGCTTTTACGAGAAGTGCCCTGTTGTAGCAGGCGCGCACAAAGGTAACGAGTGAGACGATGCTGCCTTAGCCGCCGGTGTGAGCGTGAGCGCCGCTGCTATTGGTATGGTAGTAAGGAACGTGCGTGTTGCCGGTATTGGTGTGGTTATAAGAAACGAGTATGTTGCGATGCTGCTTACGTGGGCGTGAGAGCCGCCAGTAATGTAACCGATGCTTCCTAAAGGAACGAGCGAGATGGTGTTGCTTTAGTCGTCAGTATGATCCGTTGCTATATGTTGTAGTTATAGTTTCAATAATTTCACTCTTAGCTTATGTTTGCACTGGCGCTTCTTGAATATAAGTTTACGTTTAAGTTTAACAGATTCTAATGGAGTGGCATCACTATTGGGTTGTTGAACTGCTTGATGCTTACGTATGTGAATAACTACAGTGAGTGATGCCTGTAGTGGTAATGCTTGAAGGCAGAATAGTGAACCCGTCGTAGAGACTGCGTGATTAGTACTAGCACAAGGAAGATGCGTGTCAAGCGCTGTTATTAAATATTCTCGTAAGAGCTTGTGACGCCGGTAGCGCACCGATGTCTGTTGCTATGCCGATCATTATCGTGACGTCAGAAGGATAAACTTTATGAAAAAAGATGTCGCAGATTAAATAATATTTAAGAAATTAGAAATTTTTTATTTACAGATTAACTGACAGAATATTTATTATTTTAAGAGAAAAAATAAACTTTAGGTATACTCAGTAGTTAGAAGTTAATGCAAATTTGCAATAATAAAATAATGATACAGCAGCATTTTATTAATAGTTTAAATATAAATATTATAGTTTTAAAGTGACTATATTGCAGGGCTTACGCGCTCTTACACATTATGTGTTATGATGCTTTATTATTATTATTGGATTTATCTATGTACTATTATCCACTTTTTGTTTACTTTAAGAGGATGTTGCAATTTAGAAATGGAGTATGGCATTTCATCAAACATAAAATATGAATTTATATGTCGTAATAATTTTTAAAAAATTTAATCCCTATAAATAATAGAAAAGCTTCAACGGTTATCATTTCAAGGAAATTATTCAACGATTATAACTTTAAGAAAATTTTCCAACAGTCGTTGGAGATTCGGAAAAGCCGGTATATCCGAAAGTGTGCATAATCATCCCCATTGTTTCTCGCACCATAGTCGAACACATTGTTCTAGCTATGATCGGCCCTTTGTTTTTAGCTAACAAAGCAGTCGCGTAGATATTTAAGGCAAGTGCAACATGCCATAAGTGCTACTCAGTTATGAGCCAGTCAGCCAAGAATCATTCAGCTAAACCGAGTCAAAAAATCAGTCGCGAACCTTTCCAATACTAGTGCAGCCATTGAACGCACTCTCTGAAGGGTCGCTACGGAAGGTACATTCAACAAGCTTCATACTGAGCATTGTCTCACTTTTACTAGTGCACACCAAGCACGAAGCTGTGGAGAACCGCTACAGAAGGCCTTCCACACCACAAGACAGCTTGTAGGAGCCCAGCAATCAAATTACCACTACATGGCACTACACGAAGAATTGTCAAAAGACTTATGACCTCTCACTCTCAGTGTAGTATTTTAACCACCATACGTTTCTTTTTTTATTCTTTATTTCGCTTTCATATTTGCTAATTTTAATTTCTGATATGAATTTATTAGGTTTTGTCATTACGAAGCATTAAAAAAAAGATATCGCATACAAATTCAACATAAAATAATAAAAAATATTTTTTTACCGGAAACGAAAATTTTTCCATAAATGTAACAGAATTTTGGTCTTTTAATATAATTTTATTTAAACATCGAAAATATACAAGATAAAATCAGATAAATGATAAAATATAAGCGTTGAAAAATGTATTAAAAAAAATGTACATAAAAAATAAGCATAATAGCATGTAATTATTATATAAAATCGTATTAATAGATATTTCAACATTTTTTTATAATTATAATATATAAGAGATATAAACATGTTACAGAGTTATTGAAAGCATAGTACGCTTTCCTAAGGAAATTTTGTTTAAATAGATTTATATGTTTTCAATATATACTTTTTAATATAGTTTTTGCAATTTCGTATTACATATTGTAGGTCTATTTATTCTACCAAAGACATTATATATTAAGAATATCTTATACATAATAATGAATTGTGTAATAAGATCGCTTTTTATTTACATTACACACGGAAATTTTATTTTTCTTTATAAAAACTGATATATTTGAAGAATTTAATTGATTTAATTCCAGCAGTAGAAATGTAGCAACTAAGTTTGATATCATAGTCTCTAATATACATAAATCGGCATTACTAAATTAAAACTATGTATGAGAAAACTAAATGTATAATAAATCAAAATATCAAGATTGTTAATAAAATCAGTAGTCAACATACTAAAACTAAATATCAACATATACCTTTTTAACATATTTTACTTAAGATAAAAAGATTACTTTTTTATAATACAATAAATATATTGATGTGTTCGATATCAGCATTTTAACAAAATATGCCAAACCTAAGTATCAAATATATATGAAAATAAAATTAATTTTTTTAAATACCTGGCTTATTAATTGATTATATATATATATATATATATTTAAATTGGATTACATATAAATGTAAATTTAATATTCCCTTTTTAGGCTTGAGATGTATTCTATATTAATTAAAATCAGCACATTTGATTTTGACACAATTGGAAGACTTAAGTGATTTTAAAAGTTTAATATCTATGAAATTTTACATTTTTTTTTACATAAATATAGATGATTTTTATTCACTAATATTAAATTTACATTATTGATATGGTATAAAATAATGTTTGTAACCTAAAAAGAACTTAGTATTTGCGCATGCTCATCGTGAATTATATTTTGGAATTTACATATTTTTCGTATGAACAATGCGCCGGCGTCAACGCTAATCAATATTATATAATGATAAATATAAATAATATTACTGTAAGTGAATATAACGTAATTATTAACATTCAATTTATTTTTTATATCAATACTACTAATTATAAGAATAACAAAATTTAATTTATTTTGAGACTTAATATTATTGTTAAAAGTTCATATAATTTTTAGTTTATAATCATTAAAAGTATTACTATAAATTATATCAATAATTATTTAAATGAATTTTAATGTATTTTGAATCTAATAATAATAATGGTATTGTTATGTTAAAATTATAATTTTAACAGATTCAATTTAGAGATTAGTAGATTTATTTCCAAAGTACAAATTATTCAAAATAATTCTTTATTACAATCAAGATAATCTTTGTTTTTAATAAATATAATTTATAACATTTAAATAAATTTTAATATATGATTGTAACTATTATATAATAGGCTTTAATAATATATACTCAAATAATAAATGCATAACTAATAATATTGTATAGGTAATAAAAAAAATCTGAAAAAGAATAAAATTGATAGTCAGACAAAATTGTAAATAGAAATTTTACTTAAACAAAAATGTAATACTGAAATTCAAGATATGTATATATATATATATATATATATATTATTTTAATAAAAATTTTCTATATTAACGTATAAAATTGTAATAGATATGCTTTGAAAATAACTGTTTTCACTTATAGCGATTATAAGAAATTTGTAAGGCAAAACTAAGGAAAAAATGTGGGCAATGATTGAAACAAAATGAATTCAACAATCATTTTTTCTATAAAAATAATTAATATTAAATAAACTATTAACTATTTGATTGAAATATTATCATGTATATATATATGAATTGCTTCGTGCATGCGCGTGTATACATTTTTTTAAATTCATACATTTGAATTCATATTTTAGTTTTATAAAATAAAAAGCATATTTATATAATAAATGTATTATTACATTAGTTTATATAATTTTATACATTGGTAATTTAATGCAAAAGTGTAGAAAATACAATAAAAATGTTTATATTGCCAAAACTATTTTTTATGTAATTAGAATTAGCTTTTGTACACTTCGGATTTTAAAGATATAAATGTATAAAATATATTAAGTGAAATTAATTTTTTAATATATTATATTGTATTTAATATAATATATTTAATATATTATATAGTAAACAGCTTTTAGAACTGATGATATATAATGATAAACAGTTAATAATAATTTATCATATTAATTTCTTTTAATTTTATAATCTTTCATATTCTTAATAGTAATATGAATATAATATTACTTATCTACTACATATTTCTATACATTTAGGTAATAACTTAACTTTACAATAAAAACCTTAAAAAATGTTTATGGTTTGATATTTAAAATAAATATAATTCGAAGTAGTCAAATCCATGCATGTTAAAATCAATAATGTATCACAACAAAAATTTTATCTGTGGTCGTGAATTTCAATGGATGCTATGTCCGACTGTTGATCGTGAAATTTCATTCTCATAATCCAGTGAGTATTGAATATTTCCGATATTATATTTAACTAAATATTAATACATCAAGATAATTCTATCAATTACTGGTAACAGTCGTTTACGTAAGTATGATAAAGTTTGGCGATATTATATGATTTGTTTGATTCCTATATAATTAAGTTTTAGTATTAAGTACATTTACCATTAAGAATTTTTTTTTAAATCATAATTCCATATCGGTTCTAGAATATTAACAAGTCCATTTTATTAACACTAAGATAATTATTAAAAAATTTACTTTGTATTTAGTAGTATTCTATATTATGAATTGAATATCGACTATAACAATTTTAAATAGTACATTTTTATAAAAAAAGTTCATTTTTATAAAATAGTAATTGTTTTATATTTTAACTAATTAAGATATTCATATCTAACAATTTTTAGTACTAATATATAATTCTGATGACGAAGATAGATCTACTCTGCTGTTTTGAAAAATCATCAAAACAAGTATTAAATTAAAACATAACATAAGAAGATCGAGTGGCATAAATGTTGATGATATTATTCTGAGGCTTATTATATTCGAATTTCATTTAATTTTATTTGTTAAGATGGTGCAACATTCTAATTTCAAAAGAAACTGAAAATACTCTGTATCCAGTTTTAGTTGATAAGTAAAAAAGCATAAGATAATAATAGGAATCTATTAAATTTTAATTGAGAATGATCTAAGATAAGGAGAAACCATACAATGAATAAATAATGTAACGATTAGAAATATATCCATTTCAAATGTTCCTAATACGATCTCTGTCCAATAACAATTTTTAACTAAAACTTGGATTTATCAATTATCTTAATGTTATAGAAATATAAAAAGTACTAGTTTTTTTCGAAGATTGATATAATTATCTAAACAATTCTTATTTGACTTATTAATTCTTAACAGAAATTTAGATTAATTGCGATTATAAATTTGGGTCTCTTGATAGATATAAGTGTTAGATAAAGTAAAGATAAATTAGATAAAAGATATGTGATAAAAAAATTAAATATTATTGATAATGTATCTAATATTTAATTTTTTTAAATTAATCAATTTCACATACAAACGAAATAATTTTTCTTTTCAATAAGGAGAAATTCTAAAGATCAGCATAAATAAACTAAGAATAGTCATATAATTCATTTACGTAGATATAAGAATAACAGTATTAATTTTTATTTACTACTAGATTTATGCAAAATTATTAGAATTATTTATTTTTTAATCGTTAAATTTTCAAATTAATAGCTATCTCTTGTAAAACATTTACATATTGAAGGATTTTTGCGTTTTTCTAAGCATATGCGCATGCGCAGTACTTAAAATATTCGAAGTTTCTAATAAAATATTTATGCGTTGTTTAAAATGTATATATAATTAAATTTAAGAAAGTCAGAATAAGAGCAATACTTAAGCATATAAAATAGATATAATAATTGTTAATCTAAATAATATACAATTTTCCATTTATCAATAATCGGAATACAAATATGTATTCAAAGTGTTAAAAAAAATAAAAAGAGGTTGTATAATTTCGATGTAACATTAAAACGGGTATAATAATTTTGAAAGTAATGTGTAACTTGTTGTGTGCTAATAAGTAAGTAAAAAAGAGTGTAGTCTTTTACTCACGGTAATTTAATAGATACTAAGATCACATAAAATTAAAAAATTTGATAAAATCGTACTATTAAAACAAGCACATATTAATAATTACAATAGATTTGAAAAAAAAACTATCGAAATATATGGGAAGAAATAGTCATGATATAATATTAAAAGTATTAACAATATGCATTAGATTTCATAGTTAAATTATTTCCACAAGGGGCCGGGAGGTCTAAATTATTATAAGCTAAAAATATTCTTGTAATTCTAGTTTTATTATAAAAATTAAAATATATTTATATGAAAATAAGATTTAATTAAATTTTTTGTTATAAGTATATTAATAGATAATTTAATTTTCAGTTGACAGTAAAATTTTTTTAATTTAAAAAATTTAAATTAATTACACCAAAATATATATGATAATATAATCAGAGAATGTTAGTTTAGTTAATAACTATATTAGTGATCAATTATTACATATTTTCTAATAGCAATGTAATCATTTTATATATAAATTATATCTATTTTACACAGTATATTTAAAATTATTGTAATAATAATGTAACAAAAATAATATAGTTTAAATATTTAATTAAAGTTGCCTGTAGATATATTTTATAAAGATTTATGATATACTTTTTAATTAAATATTTTTAATAAAAAAGTAATTCATAAAATAAAATTGTGAACAATTAAAACCTAAATAATGTATATTTTTATACAGAGCTTTATAATGCATAAATTCTAAGTTTTATATTACTTTATTACATATAATATATTTCACATTAAAAAAAAAATTCACTTTTATATATTAAGTATATGTTGTCATTTGATCATAAGATAAAGAGTGAAACGAGTAATTTATTCATTAATTTTTAAACAATATGTTGTTGTTTCTGTGGTCTAAACAAAAGTTAGTACTTCTTATCTCTTTTAAGTACAATTACTATGATCTGAAAAAAATGTTTTAAAAGATATATAATTTTTACAAGTATATATTTATTTTAACAAGCAATGTATTTGTCAAATACAAATTTAAAAATAAAATTTTATAAATTAATATTTATTTTACAGAACTTAATTTTATAGAACAATTAAAATAATAGATATTTTATGATTATATTTATGTACTGTTTAATAAGTAAACTTAAAAAATGTCTGGTCATTACACAAATCACACAAAAGCTCTTGCAACCTCTTCTGCTACAAGAGTGTGGAATCACCATAATACTTCTCAAACTGAAGGTATATTTATTGTTTTGAATAGATATATGTACTTTTGTAATAAAAATTATATTAATTTTATAGCTTAAAAATATATATATATTTACATATGTAATCAATAATTTTTAATTTAAATTGAATATTATGTATTATAATTAGTTTTACAAATATCTGATGACACAAAAAATTGAATTTCAATCTGTTAATCGAATATTTCAAAAACAATATTTGTAAGATATAAGTGACCATCAATTTAGCTGATATATTAAATTAAGAAGCATTCATAACTAAGAACTATTTGAAAAGTAAATTATTGTTTATTATGTAATGATACAATTAATATAGTAGCACTAATTGAAAATAATGTTAAACTTAAAACAGTTTATGTAATTTATTTTATATTATTTTAGACAGTCTATTATAAACCTATATTGTACATGTTAATTTAAGATAGAACTAGTTCTATTTGAAGTTTTTTTGCAATATTTATAAAAACTAAGGTATTCTTGATATTACATTACTGTGCTTTGTTACAAAGAAGTGTTTGTTACGTTTAAACCACATATGTAAAATTGTAGTACAATAAATTCAAGTAAGAATGCAGATAGATTTTTTGGATTTAGAATAAAATGGACTTTTTTTATAATTAATCGTGATTATTAATTTGAATTAACAAGCTTTTGTTAATTCACATACAGTTTTGATTAAATTCACCTTTTTTGGTTACACTTGTTACTTTGATTAGTAATTTCCTTCTGTGGAACTTTTTATACAGTCAATGAGATAATGAATTGATTGAATTGGTGGGAATTTATTATTTATAAAGGGACACAGATAATTAAACAATAATTAAAAAAATATATAAACATTTTTAAATAATTAAAGTACAGATAAGGAAATTAGTAAATGTTGATTTTAAAAATGGAAAATACTATGAAAATACTATAAAAATACTATGAAGATGGTTTTAACTTAAATAACAGAAAGAATAAATAGAAGATAAGAGTGGAATTATCAAAAAGATGACAGGATTACTGTTGAGACTTTTTTTAAACTTAAAAGTGCAAAATGTTAATGTTAATGGGAATTCAAATTAAAACAAAAGAATATAGAAGAAAGAATAAATACATGGTAACCAATTACAAGTAATAAGGAATGTAATTTACGAAAAATATAAATAACTTAGAAATAATAGAACTATTAAGTAAAGAAACAAACAGTAATACTTTTCAAAGCTTAAATACAAGCACAATTATATAAAAATATATAATTGACAAAAAAAAAATTAAAATTAAATATAATATTTTGATGAAAATAATAAATAAATAAATGAGACACAAAAAGTATTAGAAAAGAATACAAAGATTGAATAGAAATAAAAATATTTAAAAATTGATACATAAAAGAATTGGATTTCAATAATTGATTTTTTTTAAGTAAATTGCAATATTAACATAAAAGTTGTAAAATAGAACATGTAAATTAATTTTGTATAGAAGAATAAATAAAGTAAAAAAGGAATTTTGAGAACCATTTGTATGAATTTTAAAAGCATAAAAGTAGTTTGATTGCCAAATTAAATTCAATAACTCTCCTACCAAGTTTTATCTATGTATATCTAAATTTGCAATTAAAAACTTGATAGGCAAACCATAGTATTAAAGCAAAGCATAATGGCAATTTGTTTCGTGTGAGAACATTAATTTTCTGTTATTTTATTTAATTCTTAAACATAATTAAGTGCTGATACAATATAAATGATATTCATATATTTTTTGTTTGATTTTTTTGGTTTATTAGCACTAAAGACATAGAAGAGATAAATATGATTAATGTAAAATAAAATTATTATATAAGTGACAAAATGTTGTTTAAAACCAAATCTCATATAGCGATATAAAAAGGAATACATGCGTGTTCGAGAATGCGAGAACATGTTCTTGCCACGACTTCCCACGGTCGCTGGGCATTCGAGATGGTCAATACATCTGGAAAATTCCACTGAATATTTAGATTATTTATTCTTGCTTATCTAAAAACGTGCTCATGCTTTTCCGGTGCAGTAAAAACTAATATGTTGTTTACTGTTAAGAAGATGTAGATGCAGTAAAAACTAATATGTTGTTTACTGTTAAGAAGATGTAGATTCTGATAGAGTATCAGATATACGTAAAATATCGAGTACTTACATTTCCTAAATTTCGCTGCAATCCAAAACCCCGCACGTACAACAACAAGCAATAGGCGTACGTGCGCATTCGGCTTTTTAAGACAATACATTGTTCCTAACTACGCCGCATCTAGTCGATCGCATCGGAAAATCGACCACGCCCAAGAGGACCCTTTATATAGCCAAGTACCAGAGAAGAGAGAGGCTCCCCACTTCCGACACTTTCCCGATTAGCATATTCGAGACTGAGCCCGGAAGGAAGTGGAAATGAAGGCGTACATAATCCATTGTGCTCCCAAGGTCAATCTCTAATTGGATAATTGAAAGAAGAAGGGGTCCCAAGTGGAACTGGGTCAGTGAACTATTTAAGAAGGGCAATCCAATGTACCGCCACTTATTCCTATTCTTATTCTTCACCTGATTGAAAGGATTAGTCACGACTTACTCTCATGGAGGAGGACCAGAGACAAAGTCGTTCAGCTGAGTCTAGTAACAGTTCTTTCTACGACTGTGAATCAATATATAGTTAAAATTGATCTCATCAAGATTAGATTGCATAGGACAGGCCTCTTGTAATCTCACTTGAAGACAAGGAAGGAACTTAAGAGCTACAATTATTGAAAGGGAACTTCACATCAAGCCAACGAAGAGAGACTGGAAAATTCACGATACACTGCAAGTAAGTCATTACTGCTAGTACTGCGGAAGAATCACGCTACACTGCAAGTAAGTCCTTACCGCTAGTACTGATTCTTGATCTCTCGGCTTTACTTTGAAAACGGACGACTAAAGGTCCGACTACTGAAGCTTCCCAAGCATACTCTAAAAAACAAGAGCAGCTATAGACGCCACACCGTGGCTTACATTTCCTCCAACGAATAGCTATTCGCGCCACACTATAAGAGCACATCGCAATAACGATCAATTGTTGACGCCACAGGTGGCGCATAGCTCCGCATAACCTCTATTTTAGGCTCTTACACGACCCATTATTTACAGATCAGAGCACTACAACGATCATAACCTTAAAAGTGATAATATTTAAAAGATTATAACCTATTTCTTTTTACAGCAAATAATAATCTCATGAGTTATATGCAGAGAATAAGAAATTGATTATCCTTTAGTTCTCCAATAAAAGGATATATCTCAACGCCACAAGAGTATTAAGAAATATAAAGGTCATTTGTAATTTCACCATGGTTAATGATTCCAACTTGGAAATAAAGTGAAATAAATGGAATAAACAGCAATAATAAAGATATGTGTTAATTATTTAATCAGTGCATTAACCCTTTACTTGCCCAGCATTTCTCACACAACATCTAGTGGTTTTTTGTTCTAAGTTAATTTTGCACGTTTGGCTGACGAGTCAGATTTGTGTAATTATTTTTTTGAACAATGCGGTATGCTATTACTTAAAATAAAGAAGTTGATATGATGAATATTGGATTGATTATGCAGCTTAGGAATCAGAAGTTCAATATCAAATTATACAAAATCAAAAGAAAAAATTTATAAAAAAAAGATTGATACTACAGGAATTAACGAAGACATAAATATTACAATCGTAAATTCAAATGTATATTATAAAATTTCAGATCTATTATATTTGGTTTCCAATTATTTTGTACAAGATTGAAAATAAGAATGCTATAGAAAAAATAAAACAAAATAGATGAAAAACTTTTAATTTTAAGAAAGTACCATGAATAAATCAAATGAAGAAACTGATTAAAGCAATTGGTTAAAAAATTATTAGAGAATAGGTTTTTCACTTGAATCAAAAACCAATATTTCACTTTGCTAATCATTTATAAGTACTAAGTTATCATCATTAAATACTTTTTAATTACTTTGCATTAATAATGTCAAATTATTAGCGGAATTAAAGAGAAAGGTTAACAAGTGCAGGTTGACTTAATAAATTTATTACAATCAAATTTGTTTTACATGAATTTTATTTATATAATTCATGTAATACTGATAGTAATAGAGACTACTGTTATATCTTCGTGTGAAGGAGGGTCCGACACCATGCTTCGTGTAGTCAACTATTTCCTTGTCCTGCAGTCAGCCCTTGACTGGTTGTTAACCGTTGGGCACTGAAGAATTGAACGTGTGTTCCTTGCAATGACTGCACTGAGAGAGCATGGGTTGTATGACTTTCTGTCTTCTGTAAACTCCGGTTTAATAGCGTGGCGAGGGCGTGGATGACTGGATAGGACGAGTAACAGACTCGGAAGAATATCTAACACTGTGTATTGAGTGACTGCTGAGTGATAACTACGAAGAGTGTTGATGCGCGCTTCTTTAAGTATCATAGCGGCAGCTAACAGCTGGCAAAAATGCTTAGGTGCTGCTATGTGAAAGCGAACCAGCCTTGCAGGTGTGAGAATCTAAGCTTTGAGGTATTTGAGAATTCGGCGAAAGCAAAACCTTGGAAGATTCGAGAATCTATTGTTTGGATTATTCCAGAATTCAGCGAAAGCAAGGCCTTGGAAGATTCGAGAATTCAATCAACGTTGCTATGTGAAGGCTAAGCAGCCTTGCAGAAAGAAAGTTCGAGAATCTAAGCTTTGTAAATTTCCGAGAACCGAACACCTTGAAAAAATGCTCCAATTCCGAACAAATTAATATATAATAATATTAAAAGTTTTTCAGTATTAATTTCATTGGAGCTATTTATTTTTGAATGAATGTAAAATATACGAGTAGTGCTTTTTTGTATAAGATAAAAAAAAAACTTTTAATTTTTCATTCGATTCATGATTGTATCAACTACTCTATTTAAGTGTTCAAATTTTTACACTTGCATTTTTATTGATCAACTTTTCTTAATATTAATTTTTCTATATTAATAATGTTTATACAAAGTTATGATTTTAAACAATTTAGTTTGATGTAATTAGAAACATAAAAAGTACAAAATAACTACTATAAGGCTTTGATAAATTCATATGACTGGAAATGAAACTGGAGATTCATAATAAGAAATTTTGTAATAGTGTCCTGTACTACGTTCTTCTTTCATTAATTTTTGTGCTGTAGCTAAACACTTAAAAATTAATTCGTAAGAGATATAAATTACATTGTTTAAACAGAAATACTAAGTAATAACTTGAACGTAATAAGAAACTAAAATTATTACACGATTTGTTTTTATTTAGATTACGGAAAAAATTAAAATATGTGAATCATTATATAAATATTGTTTAATACAGTGAGAATTAAATATTTTTCTTGAGATTGTTTATCTAATTTACTTATACAATTTACTTCTTATTTGAATATTGTTTTTATAGTTATATTAAAAAAAAGTTGTTTACAAAAAAATCATTTTTAATATTACTGATTTATTAGTATATACAAATATGAACCATAATTTCGGAGCCATAACATTAAATAAAATACAAAACCTATAATAGAGAACTTATGTATTGAAATTTTATAATAAATTTTTCAATATCAAATGATTTATTAATTTATTAATAATATAATATGCAAAAATAATGTTAAAGATACATAATAACATGTAATTATGTACATTGATAAGAATATAATTTTTTTAGTACTCTATTATGTTTCAGTATTAAATTATATAAATTTATGAGTTTAACAAGAAGTTCACTATAATTTTGCCTTGATTAATAAATTAAAATTTGTCTCAATTAATATTCAATTGATACAAGAATAATAAAAAATAATTCTTATACGTCCACAAATAACAAATTTAAAAATGAAAATTTTTAATTTTCTATAGAAATATGCAAGTATTTATAAGATAATATCTTATGTTATATTATGTTTAATTATATAACTAATATTTTAGGAATAGATGCCCATAGCATATCTCTATCAGAACCAACTTATAACGAAAGTTCTTTTTATTCTCAAGCTATCATTACCTGCTCACATCTGTCATTACAAATATCTCACACTAAGAATCCAAGCTGGTACTCATCTTCAACATTACTTCCACATACAGTAGATTCATTACCTAAATCTTCGACTCCTTTATTAAGTTTACAAATGTTAGTTGATAATAGACAAAATCAAATGAAAAACAAATCTGAAAGAAAAGATTTCTTCGAATCAGTCTTAAGTACGGATATATCGAGTGCACATCAAAAAACATGTCAAGAATATCAAACAAATTGTACTTTTAGAAATGCAGATAAGATTCATGAAAATGATATTCTTTCATCCCAAATATCGAATACGGAGTGTCATTTAGGAGATCCTGGTTTATCTATGTCAGTTAATCTTTTACCATCCACAAAAAATAGGAATGAAAGTAATTATAATCAGGAAAAAAATATTGTAAAAACTACATCTACAAAATGTAATATATATAAAACTGAAATTAATAATAGTAATCATGATAAATTAATAGATACTAATATTAATATTGCTAAAAATATGTTAAATTTTTCTCCTGATATTACAATTGAAAAAATTGATAATGATAAAAAAGAAAATGAAATAATTCATGATGTTGATTGCTCAAACATTTTGAAAACAAAAGGGATAACTCCTACAATTACATTAATATCTAAGTTAGACAGAAATATAAAGGATGATACTCAAGAGGTTTGTTCCGATATAAAAAGAAAAGTAAACGAATTAAATATTAAATCTTCTAAAAGTTTATTAAAAAGGGGGAGAAAAGGAGTAGATTCTTTATTAGAAAAGCTAGAAAGTTGTAGCAAACGAATTCAAAGTGATAATCAAGGATCCACTTTTGTAACGAATGTAGATGAAAAAGATACAAATAGTATTAGAAGTATGTCGCCAGAATACTGTAAGTCTAGATCACCTACTAGTAGGGATGATGATGTGATTTCACCTAGTTTTAGCAATGATGATTCAAATGATACAAAACAAAGAAGAAAACGAAAGCTAGGAAAACCAGTCAGACTATCTAAAGAATTAAAATTAGAGCATGAACATGTAGAATTGGAAATTACGAAACCTAAAATAGAAACAAAATCTGAAATTGCGGATTACACAGCGGAAAATTTATTAGCCCAAAATTCTGCAGTATCTTCTTATACAGAAACTAATAAGATTAGGAGAACAGAGTTTGGAATTAAAAAAATTAATAATATAAAAATTTTTTCAACGACAAACCGAAAGATTGATGAAAGATTTAAAATTAGCACTTTCGATTTAGGTGAAATATGTGCTTTTAAAAAGGAGAATAATAATAAAATAAATAATCAAGATCATTTTAGTAAGAATTTCACAGACAAGATAAACTATAAAATAAATATGAGTCAATATTTAATTCATGCCTTAAAAGATACAAAATGTGTTAGAACACGAAGAAGTAGTGAATGCTCCGAGAATTTAAGTAATATAAATCGAAGAAAACGAAGAAAATCGTGCGATGATGTACAAGATTTTCTTGATGAATCAATTACAATTACTGCTGCAACAAATAATACTACTGCTTTTAACGAAGTTGAATCACAATTAGAAAAAATGTTTGCAGGTATTATTGAAACTGATAAAGATTTTTTGAAAAAAACGTTTTTAGAAACAGAAAAACCAATTACTTTACTATTAGACGAAGAGCAAAAGGAAAACTTTAATAGTGAAAAGATAGTATCAAAAAATATATCCAAAAACACATCATCTGAAGCAATATGTAATAATAATTACAAAAAGAAAAAGAAAAATATATCAAAAATGCGTTCCCACAAAAAGAAAAATAACTCTTCTAAGGAAATTACGGATATATCAATGAATAATTTGCATAAAGATAAATCAAAACCACGTAATGATAAACGTTCGACAAAAAAACAGTGTTTATTAAAAAAAAAAAAAAAGAGTATTAAAATAAATACTTTCAGGGAAATTATTTATGATTCTGCTATCAATACAAGTCCGAATAAATATAAAGGTCCAGTTATACAGATAAAAGGATCAAAAAATAGTTCTTTGTGTGTTCAAATTGTGAATACACCTCGAGAGGATGATGAAGAAAGAAATAAAGAAAGACGTAAAACTATAGGAAATGGAAATATAGGTAGAAGCAAAAGATTACATTTTCAAAATAATCTTGATTATCGGGGTAAGTTCAATTATATTATAAATAATATTTCATAATTTATTTAATAGTATTTGTTATATAATATCTTAGCTTAATTTAATTCTTGTGAAATGTTTGTTTGTAAAACAAATGAGAAGGTTTTTTATGTGCAGCATGCATTGATACTCACACAGGATTCCATAACAATTATTCAAATTATTTAAAAAAAATATAATTTGTAATAACCGCTAAATTATATTAACAGAAATGTTATTAAATACTTTATTAATTCCATAACGATATTAAAATAAAATGTAGAATAAATGGTATAAATTAATATTTAACGAATACACAATCTAATATTAATTTTACATTGAAAAATTCATGAATATTGTATAAATTAAATGTTAAATAATTTTGTATTTTGGTTTCAACTCCATCTTATTATTTTGTACCCATCTTTTTATTATCACTACAAAACTGTTTTCTGATATAACCGTTAAATTTTCTTAAATTCCTAAAGACTAATTTTTAATTTCTTGCGATAGCAATATTGCGTTTTTATACCGAATTGTTTTATCTTTGCTTATAGAATTATACTTTTAATTCGTTTAAAATGTTTTAATGACATTTAACGGAGATATTTTCATGTTATTCTGGATCTAAGATTTTATAGTTAACTCATTTTTCATCATATTAAAGTAGGAATGGTTATCTGGGTGATCTACGCAAAAATATTTCTATGATAAAATATTAAATTAATATATAAGCAAAACTGAATTATTTCCTTCAAAATATGACTTATAATGATAAATATTATACATTGCATTCTGTTAGAGATTCAGAGAATCTCTCGAATGTTATCATTTGGGGAAATGATTTAAATTTCTAAGGAAAACCTTCAACGGTCGTTGGAGGTTCGAAAAAACTAGTACATCAGAAACTATACAAGTAGCAATCCCTCCAGTGCTTCTAGCGCCATGATCGGCTCCATTGTTGACTGCTAACAAAGCTGTCGTGTGGATATTTAAGAAAAGTGCACCACGAGGCGCATTAATAGATTTTCACTCGTTGACGCAGTCTGTCATGCTACTCACCTATGAAGGCTAATCAGCCATGCGCTTCAGCCAAGCGCTAATCATTCAGAGCAACATACTCTGTCTTTAAGCGGAGACGCCTTTGACAGAGCCGCTCTAGGGCGGGGAGACCATACCAGACTGAAGTTCTCGCTTGGTAGGGACACCAAGAAGCCAGAGGTGCTATCTGAGTAAGGCCACGATCGAAGCAAGACGCATCAATTCTCTTGTGCTGTAAATAAAAGGTATTCACGCTATCTCCTTCATATCAAGAAAACGTCAGACGATAGAAGACATACTCCCTAATACAGGAGCGTGCATAATCATTGCTTTTCCTTACAAAATCAACAATAATTCATCGCCATTACCAAGGAGCATTCGTGATGATGAGTTACTCATTACAGGTTTAGATTAAGGCTACTGCATCACTGTGAGTAAACAAAGTCTGTGCATATAATTGTTAATTCTTAATCCAGGAGCGTGCACATAATTGCTAATCTTTACAAGATTAGCAAACATTATGACATAGCGTAAGCCACGCTCTTTTTCACAGAGTGTGCATTCTGAATTGTTGATTCTTTACAAAATCAATAACATCATCATCAAGGAGAATCTCTTGTAGATAAACTATTCACCACAGGAGCAGTTCCAAGCAACTTCATCTTCGTGATTGAACATAGGATACACTTTTCCATCGCATACATTCAACACATGAATAATGTAATTGTAAATAAACCATAATAAACCATATTTATCGAAGAAGCGTACACTGTATTTCTACAGCCTTTTCACATGACTCCTTCCCAAGTATGGCTAGGGAGAGCGTCAATTATTATAAAACTATCGAAACTATCGAATACATTTTTACTGTTTATTAGTATTTACATATTTTCTATATATATATAATAACTTTAACGACTGTAAATTGTCTGTTGTAACTGTGAAGTTATCAATCAAGTAATCATTGAGAGTAATAGAAATCATAAATATATATATACTGGAAGTTTCTAAATTTTTCATTTACTCCTTTAAAATTTTGAAGCGACATGAAATAATAAGGAATACTAATACGAATACTATTGCTTTTAAGGTATGTATGTATTTCATTTCAAGCAATATGTACAAAATGTAATTCGCCGTTCTGGTTTGTTTTACCAAGACCGTTTCGAAGGATACAAATTGATGCCGTTGACAACTCAGAGATCACGGGTGTTGTGTGGCATCGATGAGAGGTCACAAGTGGAAGGGATATAATAATACAATATAAATATGGCTGATGTATATTCTGTTTATTCTGTTATTTATTTGATGCCAAGGCTTGACTAGTATTACTATTATTAATTATTGAAATAACTCTTGTGGTGGATTAATGTACACTCATCTGTTTGGATGAGCACGTGCGTAATTGAGGTTATGGTTGTTACGTAGCCCGATACATGTAACTGTTGTGAGATATACTCGTATCGTAGCAAATGTATCTTGACCCGATATTAGCATACTGCGATAAATTCAGTTGGAAGTAAGAGTTTGAAGGGCCTTTACATCATGAAGGATACTGCTACTTGTTGTGTCTTCTGCAAGCATTGAATGGCACACTGTGGATTCATAAGCGTCAGACTTTTAACTAAGGTGAGGGTAAGGTCGGCAAGTCTCGCATCAGATGATGCGACCTTGACGAGCTTGGAATTATTTCGCACTATCTCTCTGGTGAGAGCCTCTTCTTCTTGGTTGATTGTCGGTGACGTATTCTGACTCTTAAGTTTTATTTAATTATTGTAGTGGTGATACTACTTACGAAGACTAATCATCGACTTGTCTTCGAACTTCTATAGGAGGATATGTCTTCTATCGTTTAGAACTTGTAACAACTATTTCTTGAACAACTTTCACACTTCGTTGACACTTATTTGTATAAGTACTGTATCGAGAGTTTTGAGTATTGAAAAATGCGCCCCTTAAATACATTTTCTGATCATGAACTTCACTTGAACCCTTTCCCTTATTTTTCGTCCAATCAGAGACTCCTCCCTTACAGAGTGAAGATAGTGCCTTTTGTGGCTTCATAGTTAATGAAGGGCGTAGTCGTCTCTTAGTATTCACGGCAAGAAGAGCTCTCGTTGCCGCTGACGCATCTGGCGACATGACAATTTATTGCCAGCGGGAAGAGGGTGAAGGTTCGCTAATACATACCGCTTGAAGTAGTTACCGAACGGAGCGAATTCGTACAGATGCATAAATGAGTTGGGATTTCTCGTGTCTATTGTCTTGTTTTGCCAGATGTTTTATGATTCTATTGCTAGATGGTTATGAGCAAGAAAGTTTTGAAATCTAAAAGACAAATTTACGATGTTATATTGCGTTGAAAAAAAGTCTCGCAATTTTGAACACAAAACATCGATTATGTTACTGACTACCCTAGGAAGACAATTATCTCTCGCATTTTGATTGACTTTCTTATACTGAAATATTTTTTCCTTTTGAATAATTGTTCGGTTAAGTATTTAATATCATGAACACGTGATTATTGTAATTAATTTCTGTTTAAATCATAAAGTCTTACAGTTTTGGATTAAGCATTGTTCGATTGCGTATATTTTTATCTAAATTATGAAATTTAAACATATACTTAATATTAGAATGTACAAATTTGTATTTAAGATTAATGTTACGGATTGAAACAGTTGAAAGCGGAATATAAAACACGTATACACGTACGTAATACTCAAACAGTAAGCAATCTAACAAGCAAATAGTGACGCCACATCAAAATCAGTTAACTAAACTTAAACTAATAACGCGCTTAATAATCGAAATCATACTACACACATTAACGGATCACACCGACACTAAGATAGGAGCAAAACGGTTCCCCTTTGGACGACTTCGGTACGACAGCGGCGACTCCCACGCATACTACTACAGCCGCACTTCTCGGAAGGGAAGGAGTTACTTCTCACGTCACGGAGAGTATACACACTCTCCTCAGCGGTAAACTAATTGAAGAAACTTCCCCAAATCATTCGCTCACACCATCATTCATACATTTTATGATCATTGACTATTTATTATATTATTACATTTAATAAAGAAAAGACAAGAAACACTGCATGTATTATTGAAAAATTGCATTGCCCCTTCCACTTGCCAGCAACACCACCCACCATCAAAGGGAAGTTTCTTAGTCTGATCCCAGACTATTAATAGTTAGAAATTTTTCTAAACTTTGTATTATGACGTAACATATTGATTAGAAAAAGTTAGTACTTAAAGGCGAAATAACATGAGAACTAATAAATAGAAAAGTATGTGATCATGATTAATAAGTAACGTGAAAAGTTACTGTTTTGTTTTACAAATATACGAACAAAAAATAATAATAATTGTGTTGGCGTCAGCTGAAGTTCTGATGACTAGTAAAACCTCTGATTATTATTTATTAATGTACGAAAACTTTATATATTATAGTAGTATGGATTTAAAAAGAATTGTTCGAACTATTCTTATATAAAAAACTTGAAAATCTTTAATTGTTAAAACAAAATTGTGTACAAATTTTCATACAGTTTATTCATTAATAATCCTTTTGAAAAATAAACAAATTTTTATTACAATTTTTTCAATTGTGATTGTAATATTATCCTTAGTATAAACTTAATCAAATATAGTGTTTTGTTTTCGTAGAACTTTATCTCAAACGATCGTCTTTCATAATATAGTAAATGTCAGGTTGTTATATTAAAATATTAAATATTTTGAGAAATCTACAACTATAGCAAACATTAATGCTATTCATTTATGATTCGAATAAAAAAATTTTAATTTGTTTTAATTTAATTTTCAATGAATCTAATATAACAGAATGTAATATTTTATGATTTAATATTTAGTAAGTTTATCAATTCAAGCAGTGGACCAGATTTAAGTGACATGCAAAAATAGAATGTAATAGTAACTCGATTGATTAATTCATTTTTTAATACGAATGAAAGATTATATATGTTAGATACAGTAGTTATTACAATATTTTATGATATATTTACAGTTTATATTTTTATTATCTAACTTTAATATAATTGTTTAACGTTGCAATATTTACTTTTTTACGATGTTATGCGATTGAACTTTAATTTTACTGCAATTTCGATTAAGAACCTATCTTCAAAATACTTCGATAAAACAGCTTTTGCATTCTGTTCAGAATTCCAGTTATACGATGGTCGAAGGATCAAGATGGTTTCATTAGACCATGCCCACCATTTTACTGTTAGAAAAGTGTGGTTAATACTTCCATTCAGTATTCAACACATTTGCTTTTCGTGCTTATTGAGTTATTTTACAACTATACAATTATGATTCTACGTTGATGATGAGAATCGTTGAGATCTTGCCATTCCTAAGGGGCTTCCACATGGTGGTAGTATGCACTACACGTCGAGGTAGGAGTTCGTAAATCTCCCGGTGATGCAGTGCACTTGGTAGTGGGTTACTACACTGAGAAGTGAGAGGTCGTAAATCTGTACATCCTTTAGTATAATGCCACATAGTGGTGTTTTGGTTGCGAGTCTCCTCTTGATGTGTGGATGGATGAAGAAATAATTTAATACCTTAATGTATGTTGGTAGTAAGTGTTATGCCACTTATCTGGACTTAGCACTTAACGTGCAGTGCAAGTAATGACGTCTTGATCCAGAATACAACGGCAGAAGTAGTGACATCTTCATACAGAATGCAGTGTGTTCCCTCCGAGGTGGCTCAAGTAAGACTTCTGCGGCGTCCCGAAGAGAGAGAGCCTTGACTTGTCGCGTACTTGTTTTATATCCACGAGACAGTTTAGTTAAGGTGCAACAATGGACAGGTATTGCTATGCGGAAATTTGTACAGAAGTTTCGAGAATTCTAGGAAAGCAAGCTTTGGAAGGTTGAAGAATTCAAACCGTCGTTGATATGTGGAGACTAGATAAACATTATAGGACGTTCAAACGCAAAGATTTTAGAATTATCGAAAATTTTAGGAATCAAATGTTTATGATTTCGAGAGCTAGAAAGATTATAAAATTCCGAGAACCAAAGTTTTTGGAAAGTGCTGCAATCCTGAACACATTAAAAAAATACTATTTAATGTTCTAATTATTTCGCTTCCTCCTTAATATGCACCAATTTTTTATTTTTCATGATGTGTTCTCCACGAGATACGGATTAAGCATATCATATTTATTATTGACTTAAGTTTAATAAATTTTACGTATTAGTTTCATAATATTTTCTTAGTTATAGTTTGATACAAATTCTAATTGATATACGTTAGCGTTAATATTTTATGTTAATTGCATGTTATCCAAAATATATTGTAATATTGAAATAGGCTCAATACTCGATAATATGAATGTAATAATTTCACGTGTTCCTACATTCTAATATTTTTATTAATTTTTAAAATATACTATGTTGAATTTATCTGAAAAATAAAATATATTCTTACATTCGAGTATTAAAAATACATTTTAACATGTGATTAATACTGTAAGTGCAGTTTCCAGATATTTTAATTAAGAAATAATCTCTTCTAGGTAAAGTTTATAATAGTGGTCTTTTTAATTCTACACTATCCATTAGATATGATGCACATACGGCTGATGTAACGTGGATATGCGTTTTCTGTAAAAGGGGTCCACATTTTATAATACCTGGAGATTCTGCTAGACCTCATCCGAACGTAGCTGGACCTCATATTACTCCTGGAGCATACACAGTAAGAAAGACATTACTTCACATACAGTTTATTATAAACTCTTCATTTTGTCCAAAATTAAGAGGATTGGAAGTTTGAATTTTAATTGATTAAATTAAATTTATTTTTATTGCACTAATAGGCCATAACATTTCTCATCTAAGAATGTACCTGTATTTCCTTAAGTAAAAATTTATATTGGATATTTAAAATCTTTTTAGACAATCACTATTTTTAATATGACTGAATGTTTGACGAAAAATCTTTAAAAACTCTAGAATAATTTGCAAATAAAGCATAAACTTAATTAAAATTGGTAGTTTTTTTTATATAAAAATAAAACATTCAGAATTATTATATAGCATTTATGGTAATCAAAAGCACAGGACAAGGATAGTTAAATTAAAGAAATATAAAGTAAAAAAATCAATAGTCTTAACAAATTTTTTCGTATTTTACTTTCCTTACTTTGTTTATTGGTTGTCTGGGATCAGACTTGAAAACCTCCCGGTGATGTTAAGTGGAAGAGGCACATCCAATCATTCATTTCTACACACAGTGTATCTTGGTTTTTCCTTTATTAAATACAATAATGTGATTATAATTAATGGTTGTAGATGTATATGAATTGTGATTATGAGTGACTTAAATCAATCAAGTTTCTTCAGTAATTTTACGCGCGGATGAGATTGTGTACTTTCAGTAGCATGAGGCATGAATTTCTACTGCCTTGAAGAGTGTCATGTTTTGATCTTAAGGAATGTGCGTAACAGCCGTTGCTGTTTTAGGCGTTCAGGTGTATGTGGATAAACCGTTGCTAAATTTACGTGTGCGCGATGAGCCACGGCTACACAACCGTTGCTAAATTTACATGTACTTGATGAGCTTTCGTTTTTGTATCCGTTGCTACTTTTACGTGTGCGCGATGAGCCGCCGCTTGTGTATATACGTTGGTGTTATATCTTCGTCAATTTCACTTTTTAATTACGCTTGGCAGTAGAGCTCCTTGAATATAACACTTAACGGGTTATGATTGTTGTGGCGTCAATGTTGGTTTATTAGATTGATTGTTAATTGATGATAAAGTACTTGTATTGTTACAGTGAGTGATAACTGTTCGTTGAATATTCGAAAAGAAAAACAGTGAGCCCGTCGTGGTGACTGAATAAATGTTAATAGTACAGTGTGCGGCGGGTGATGAGCTGCTCTTAAATATTCACGTAGCAGCTTGCGATGCCGGCAGCAGCGCCAATGTTTGTTGCTATGTCTAAATTTGTCGTGACGTCTGCAGGATACAGCCTTGAAAAGTTCATCGGCATTGCTATGCGGAAATATTATCATATATTCTCATTTACGGCGTAGAAAAATTCCCGAATTTGCTGAATCGTGTTTACAAACATGAGCGTCCGGGAGCTTGTACTTTTCTCTATTTTAAATTCTGCTTAAACTGCTTCAATCCCGAACATTGGCCAACATCGATAAATAATTTCTTCTCAAATTGCTTTCTATATACAATAATAAAATAAGTACGTTGAATTCAATTAGCTTTATTTCATGATTTTGTTAATATTAACTAGTATAATAATTATCTTATGATATTATTAATATTCATTTCATTTCATTTCTTTAAATATTCTAATGAATTACAAAGCTACGTCAAAAAATTTATCTTCAAGACATATGCTTTTAATAGAAGTTATCATTCATCATTCCAATATTATATGATAAAACAACTATAAATAATTAGAATTAGAAAACGATTTATAAAATAATTAGATATTAATTCATATTTTTTAGGCTCCTGTCGGAGTTCTTAGTGATTTATTTGGACCATATGTAATTGGAAAGGATGTTGAAGATAGTGTTATGTCAGCAGATGAACATGAAATAACAAAAGAACAAAAACAAGGCAATAAAAATAAGCGGAGTTTAAGATATGCTGGATTGGCGGATCAATTTTTAGCAAAAGTATGTAAAATAAAAAAGAAATGTTTAAATCATAGCAATATTTATATGGGTATGACTAAATTGAGTTGTGATGAACAACAATGGGAAGTCTGGGTACACGAAGAATGCATAGTTTGGGCAGCTGGAGTATATATAACAGGTAAATTTTATATTGCATTTAATAGTAACTTATAATTTCTTAATTATTTTTATTTTATGTAGTAGAAATAGTTTCTATATTTTTTCAATTATGGTATTATATAAACTAAATAAAAGTCTATTTTATATAAATTTTTAGTTCTCTAATAACTAGTCACATTTTTATTAAATATAATTATTAAAATTGCGATGATTAATAATAAACTAATTGAACCATAAATAGTATGAAAAGGATACATAAATACAATAACATAAAATTTTATAATTTAAATTATAATTGAATACAGAAAAAATTTCAAATTGAAGTGAAAACTCTGTAGCCTATGGCGTAATAATTAAAAACAAGATTAAACAAGGGCTTAAGAATGAATAAAGAATTATTTTTATTATTATCCAGCAACATGATATATAATTGATAATAATTGATATTTAAAAAGAAATGTGTTTATCAACTAGAAATCATTTAGCATATAATACAAGTGTACGCAAACTTTAATAAATTTTGGTATAGAAAATTTGTAACAAAATGAAAAAAGTATTACATAAAACAATGAACATTATACTGTAAACCTAATATTAATCTTGCAAATTATAGAAGTATACTTAGGTGTTGAAAAAATATTTAAATATAAATATTAAGTAAAACACTTGTTAATAACCTTAACTCAGTTTGAATATCGATCTGAAATTACACAATTAGATATTGATTAGTGTTTTTGTTTTGATCTTGTCAAAATTTACGTAAAATTTCATTTGTCTTGCATTACTGAAAAAAAATACAATGCGAATACATCACCGTTTAATAAATTCTTAAATAGGTTGTTTTTAAATAACTTTATAAATTTTATAAGAACTTAAATCAAGTAATCAAAGTTAAAAAGAATGGATTGATAAAAATAAATAAACATAAAAAGAAAGATAAGTATAATTAGAAATTGTAATAATTTAATATAATCGTTATGCTATTATATAATAATAATTTAAAAATTAACAAAAATAATAGTGTTCGATAGCTTTATAATATTTTATAAATATGGTTTATAATGATTTATTTACACTATTGATGTTGGATTTATGTGACGGAAGGGTATATACTATGTTCAATTACGATGATGCAGTTGCTTAGAACTGATCCTGTAGTGAATAGTTTATCTACACAAGATGCTCCTTGATGATGGTAATGATGTTGTTGATCTTGTAAGAATCAGCAGCTGATTATGCTCACTACTTGTTAGTGAGTATGGTTTTCTATGTTAATAATAGCCTTTGCTAATTTTGTAAGTATTAGCAATGATTATGCTCAGACTTTGTTTACTCATAATGATACAGTAGTCTTGACCTATTCCTACGTTAAATAGTTCACCATCGCGAATGCTCCTTGTTGATAGTGATGAACTGTTGTTGATTTTGTGAGTTTGTCTTGTTATGTTTTCGAATTCTGATTTATCTTGATATGAAGAGAGATAGTGTTAACACCTTTAATGTTAGAGCAAGAGAATTGACACATCTTCCGTCTATGGTCGCCTAACTTAGATAGAGCTTATTCGCTATAATGTCCCCAGTAAGTATGTGAGCCCTTGCTCGAAGCCTAGTTAATGCTAGAAAACAAATGGTTGCGTTGTGTACTTTTTTTATATGTCGAACGGTAGTTGGAATATTTCTCAGAAATGATATTTGATGAGATTCTCGGAAATTATAACGGTTGGAGCATTCCCAGAAACGGTATTCGAGAGATTGTCGGAATCTCGAATAGATAGAAAATTGAATGGGCCTAAATAAAATTGTATTTATATGTATCAAATTTTTAATCAATTTTCTTTCATTATTTATTAACGTGATATAAAAATGCTATGCAAAGTATATCGTGAATTAGCATCATCATTTTTTAATAAAAATATATTTATTTGTGTTCAATTATTAAGGGTTTGATTTATGGCTCGAACTGCCAATTCAATATTTCAGTGGATTAGTCTCTCGTCATGAAGACTGATGAGGAAATAACAGGTGGAAGGGCTGAAATTAAGTACAGTATATTATTATTGTATTATTATATCGTTTATTCTTGTTGTCAATTATTATAATATTGCAGTTTTGATTGCTTCAGGTGAGAAAAGGGAAAATATTCTATTGCTGTGATGAAGTTATTTCTGCAGGGTGATGGTGATGTCGTTAATACGTAGATTACTGTGGATCCTGAATGTGGGGTTTATGCTGATGTTGTAAGGATCAGCATGTGGAGTCGATCATGCTCATGAATGAGTATGAGAAGATGGTGATTTTAATCAAGTATGTTTGGTAGAAAGAATGATCATACTAAAGTAGAGTGTAAAAAAGTCTCGATGGAAATTGGTACGTAATCAATTATGTCTCTAGTGAGGATGGGAGTAGTAGAAACCTAGTCACACGCAAGAATCCTAAATGAGAAGCCTTCGAGCTCTGAAGGTCTTAATGAAAATGTATTTATAATCGATTATTCGATAAACTGTTGTCTGGCCTTGACAATGTAATTGACGTATTGCGTCACTTGTGTCGACTGTATGGGGTGATGTGCGTTCTTCAAATTGTCAGTTCTAGAGAGCATACTCTATCACCTGTCGACTGTTTGAAGAGAAGTTTTATGAAATTTGATTTGCGCGTGCGTGACTAGCTTGTTGAAATAATATAAAGAGATGTACCTTGTAAACTACCTAAAAGATATGTTGATTTGCTGCGTGGCTGGCGTGTCCCTTTTGATTACGATTCCAATAGCTTCACTGTTAAATCACTACACGTTCTTCCTGACTTTCATAATGCACATGTATCTTTAGGTTAGCTGCCGAACATGCAGCCACGTGTTATTGTCGCAGTATATACTAAAACACACTGAGTGGTAATAACAGATGAGTGAACGAGAGGCAGAATTACAATGAGCTTATAAGCTTTTTGAATACCCGTACGAAAACCGAAGGCTTTATCATTCCGTGGCGGCTCTGATGAAAATATCGACTATTCCATGGCGGTCCTGCGGAGGGCAAACCGAGACCCGTGCCATGGCTTCTACTGGTAGAGGGTTAGATCGGTTGACTGGCGTTGGGTCACGAAAAGAGGTTTCCACCAAGCGCAGTTCAGGAAGAGAGCGAGGCACTCCGCGTGCTTGCGTTATATATTCACGATGCTAGTCACTTAGCTGGCAACAAGGCATCGTTGTTGCTGCACTGGAATATTACATTAGACACAGAAAGAAAAATCTAGAACTTTCGAGAATTCGACGAAAGACAAAATAAGGTGTGTTAACTTTAGAGAATTCCGGGCGATGTTACCCGAAGGCCATATAAACATTGCAGGCCATTTGAAACCAAAAAAAAAACAAGTGTACGAAAATTCTCGTCCAAAATGTTTACACAAATCGGAGATCTAAAAGGCCGGCGATGCCGACAATCGGTGGTCTTGGAACCTGCTTAAATCCCGAACAATTTGACATAATTTGAATAAACCTTATTGAGACATTTTTTATCTGAACTAGAAAATACAGCGTATATTCTATACATAAAGTAACATTTTATAACGAAAGGAATTTGAATAATTTTATAAGTAATAGAGTTATAATTTATTGTACTTGAAAAACAAAAGTTTAAATTATAAAATTATTTGATGTTTATTTATAAATAACGTATTAAATACGTAAAAAACACTCAGTTTAATATTTTATACCATAAGGTATATTATTTTTTCTCTTTATATATTAGTATTTTAAATAAATAAATTTGAAATTATATTACATTTTTAATATAAAATATTTTTACGTGGAGTAATTATGTTAGTTTATCATAATTTTTTACCAATCTAATTTAAGTTTCTTATATTTTTTATTATATTGTAGGTGGAAGAATAAGTGGTTTACAAGATGCTGTATGGGATGCTTCTCAATCTGTTTGTGTTTCTTGTGGCTTATCTGGAGCTAATATTGGATGTATTAAACGAGGGTGTAAATTTGTAACACATTATTGTTGTGCTCTTACATCAGGATGGCAACTTAATATTAACCAATTTTTACCTAAATGCAATATTCATAGAAAACTCTAAATTGCTTCGATTGTAGAATTAAAGTAAAGTGTTGATAAAATATATATAGAGTCAAGAACTGTAAATGATATAGTTGATCAAAGTATTTATTTATTCTATTATTTGCAACTATTTATAATTCATTTTAAAGTATTTTCATTTGATTGATGTTACTATTGTGATCTAAAATTCGACATATATATTATATAAATTGCAGAATATCCAAAAATTTATAATATTTTTTTATTATCTAGCCTTATCTATAATTTATATTAAATGCGCCAGATATAGTAATCTGATAAAATCTAAAAATACATATATTTGTAATCGATGTAATTATGTAAGACGATGTAATATATAAAAATAAAATGTTTTATTTATAATGGTATTTCTAATATATTTATGTATAATATCAAATAAGGTTTAAGTTAATACCAAAAACATAATATTTCTCATGATCTGCTTTTTTTCGATTGATTATATTTGACTAATTTTGTATTATTTCATAGATTATTAATAAAAATAATTGCTACAAATATCGCAAATTATTGAATGTCTTGATTCGATAATTCGAAAAATAAAAAAACGTTTTCTTGGAACACTGGACGATTTCAACAACACTCACTACTACCGGTGAATCGTTCTGTACAATTGTAACTGAACCTAAAATAAATGTCACTAAACCCAATTGTGCTTATACTGAATTGTTACATTAACCTCTCACTCATCTCCACTTTTCCATCAGTAAAACAGTGGCATGGTCTAATCCAATTACGTCGATCTCTTAAACCTCCGGGTGAGTGAAATTCTGAACAATAATAATAAATTTTTTTACGTTATATACGATTACAACGAAAAAATAATGCCGAGCTGTTAATTACTGTAAACTTTCATTTTCGTTACTCTTCTGTAAATCAGATTATTAGAATTAACTATTTTTTATTAACATATATTAATTTTTTCACTATTTACATTATACATAAAATAAATCCAATTTAATTAATTTTTATAAATTTGTAAATTACTCAAAATTCATTCTAAAACGATTATGCTCTATCTATATGGTATTTTATTATAAAAAATGTAAACATATTATATAAAAATTATAAATAAAAAATATATCATAAAAATTAAATTGAACTTTCATTCTGATAATTTACATACTCAACAATTTTTACTATTAGCATTGTTTGAAAGTGCTATTTTTTCCTTGCTCGCACTGCCAATGTTTCAATAGCTTTAATAATTAGCCGCCCGCCCCAGCAGATGCTTAGGTCAGAATCATGTGGAAGGGTTGTAGAAATATGTAGTATGTGCCAGCTTCATTAACATATGGTTTATTAACAGTTGCGTTAATAATAAGCAGCTTTCTCTTCTTATAAAAGAGTGTAAACTCAGTCTTGTCTAAATGATGTGATTGCTCCTTCATAGTGACGATGTGTGCCCTTGTTTCGGATTGAAACAGTTGCAAAGCGGAATACAAAAGTGGGAGAGGTATGAACGCGCGATTCAGTTATTTTAACAAAGCAATAGCAGCGAACCTTCCAGGCTATGCCCTGTTGACGTCACGGTAACAAAACACCGGCGTTTCAAGCAATAATGCGATAATATTTAAGGGCTGCGCTTTACACGTAACAGTTAGTTGTTCTTAGTCCAGTCTATTAACAATTGCGCAGTCATTATAACGTGAGCATTATTCAATCTTCTGCAATTAAAAATTCAGATAATCAAGAATACAAGAAAGAACTCCCACTACTACAATCGATTACCTCTATCTCAATAAAAGTAACCAGAACACTACAATATTATAATTTTATACACAAATAATTTATAATCGACTTTAATTATATTACATTATACTTTTATCATTTCATTTATGCATTACTTTTCTTAATACATTATGGCGAGACATTAATCCACTGAACTATTAAATTGGCAGTTCGAGCCATAAAAATAAAACGTTAAAAAACGAACAGCTCTTGAAGAATATATATGCATACTCCAATGTAGTATGTGTGGCCTTGAAGTGTATAGAATAAAGTGGCTTCTGCTAATGTTGCCTGGATTAGCAATAATATGTTCATACATATGTATGGCCTTGAATGGCTCTCTTGATTATATCTATTCATCGCACGATCAGATCAACTGTATCGCTGTGACTAAGAATAGCATAAGCCGTACTCTTCCAATTAGAGTATTACAGAATTCATTGCTAATCCTTACAAGATTAGCAAGGTCCATTGAAAGCAATAGCGGTGATTGTGATGCTAGAAGCAATGGTTGCAACTGTGCACTTTAGATTTTTTGAGATGTTCAACAACTGTTGGAGTTTTCCTCAGATGTTTGATACTCGCGAGAGGTTCTCGTAACCTCAAACAACTTCGTAATGCGTCGTAAAACTTTGTAATGTAAATTTAAATATTTATTATCAATTTATGTTTAATCTTTTCCTATATTTAACTTTTATAACTATTAAATGATAATTATTAAATATAAAATTAAATTATGAAATTGAAATTTTTTTTTACATTCTTATAAATTTAATAGCAATTAATGTTCAATAGTACTGTTACGGATTGCAGCATTTACGCGGTAAACAAAGTGGGAGAGTTAGTCGTAAACACGATTCTCCGAAATCGGGAAACTTCAATACTCAAATAGTCAAATTTACATTACAATTTCGACGAACTCTCAAAGGCTAGATTCTAGTGACGTCACTTCAACTATCGGCATGACAAGAACAATATAGAATTCACTGGAATCGCAAGCCTGTACGATAATATTTAAGGAGACGCGCTTGACGCTCTCCTTACTAGTTCAATCAAGCAGTCATCAAGATCAAATCGCCGTTCTACAAGTCAACGCCATTTACACAGAGATCACCTCAATTCACACAAATTACCGTCCTACGAGTCAACGCCACTTGCACAGAGATGATCTTCAATTCACACACACCTACAGAGATAGTCTCCCAGTACCATCACACGGATCGAACTCACTACACGTAAGTCACGCTATTACACACGACTTACGTACCACCAATGCACCGAGATCGACTCCGCGCGTAAGTTGCGCTATTACACACCTTCTTACGAATCACTAACACACGGCTCTGTGAACTAAGTCAGCAGCAATACCTAGACCACGGCATTATTGCCCTTCACTAGTGACGTCACACACCAACGCCACCACCCAGGCCTCTCCAGCTTATCGGTAGCGGGAATCGGTGGCATTATCATTGCCCTTCATCAGTAAAGTCACACACCCAGGCCTCTCCAGCTTATCGGTAGCGGCAACGGCGGCATCAATTCTCCTCACCAGTAACGTCACGCACCAACGCTCCACTCAGGCCTCTCCAGCTTATCAGTAGCGGCAATCGGTGGCGTCAACACTCCCCTTTCACACCGTGACACTCTTCACGGCATCATTACACTTTATCAGCGCATCTCCCACTATTACTACGAGTCCTAACCACGATTAGGAGAATCACGCGCCACATCAATAATACACTTACAAGATTATTATCACTCATATTACCTGAAGAAACTCTCACCTACTCATTGTATCATTCATTCAATCTCACCTCAATAGACCAGTGATTATTTATTATATCATTATATTCAATAAAGGGAAACCATCTCAACACTCTCGGTAAAGTCCTTATTCAAATACGAAGTAGCACGACCCTCAATGAAGTCCGAAGACAAACTTTCGTTGAAGTTCTCATAGAAAATGAAGTACCAAATTCCCCATCGGAATCTGAAGACAAGTACCAGTTGAAGTCCTCATTGATGAAGGAAGTGGCAAAGACCCTCATTTGAGTTTAAAATTAGACTTCATTTGTAGACTTTATCATCTACTTTAGGAGTCACAGCCATCATCTCAGATTCAAGGTCTCCAGAAGTCAGGCCATCCAGCATACGTAAAGGATTGAGGCTAACTCACAGATACACGTAACATTATTTTAATTATTTTACAACACGCTTCCGATTACATGATTCGCTTGCACTGTCATGGCAAGCTTTATCAGAAAGATATGAGAACACTCGCCGAATAATACAATCTCACGTTTGTGAACTTCTCTCTGATTTCCCACGATTGAAGGATGACTCACAAGAAATTAAAGAGGTAGCTGGTGAATGTAGTGACTTATTAAAGAAATCACGATAATTACAACTCTACACTGATCCATTAGATTGTATAGTGGTTCATCGCACAGTGCAAAGATTCAGCCAGTACATATAAGACCAATGGGAGAATTCAATAGGTGACTCAAGCTCGTATCCTAAATCGAGCAGCTAAAGTGATTCCTAATATCCCGAGTAATGGCCCTTGTTCGATTGTAAAGGTTTAGTTTATGGCTGGAACTGCCAATTCAATAGTTCAGTGGATTAGTCTCTCGGCAGGATAACTTCAAAGGAAATAATAAGTGATAAGGCTGAAAAATATTATGTATTTAGTTAAAACAATGTTTATTATTTGTAAATGATTATAATAATATTGCACTGTTGTGTAGAGAGAGATGATTCTATCGAAGTAATAAGGGTGTGTTCTTGTATTCTTGATTATTGTAGTTCTATGGATATGACTCAGTATCTTGAGCTTGAAGTAACGCGCATGTTGTAAATATCAGCTGGTATAGTCAATCAATCATGCTTGTGAGGTAGCATGAGAAGATGGTAGTTGAATCAAGTATGTGTGATGTATGAATAACTATACTTGATATGATATAAGATATTTAATGGAATTTGTTAAGTAATCAATTGTCTTTAATTATGCAAAGGGACAGTAGAAGAACTAGTCACAGGTAAGAGTAATTAATGGTAAGATTTCTAACTCGTTAAGGATTTAATAATCAGTATTTATAGTCTATTAGTCGATTTGTTGTTGTCCTTCTTTGACAATGTGTGTGAACCACAGTGACTCTTGCGTCAGCTGTTGAGGGCCTATACGATGTCGAGGATTAGTTTGAGAGAGCGTAAGTGTCCCTGTTTATGCTAGCGGGCCTGTACGATGTCGAGGGTTAGTTCGAGAGAGCGTAAGTGTGCCCTGTTTGTGCTAGCGGGCCTGTACGATGTCGAGGGTTTGTTCGAGAGAGAGCGTAAGTGTGCCCGATCGACAATAGAGGGAGATGTGACTTGTTTATTTATTAATATAAAAGTGTAACTGGTGAACTGCAGGCTAGGTGTATTTGATGCTGTGTAGTTGATGTCCTCCTTGATTACTATTCCATTGGCTTCACTGTAATCACTATCTAATCTGCCGATTTCTTGTTATTATGCACGCATGTATTCTTAACTATGCTGCCGAAAATATGGCCACGCGTCGTCTTCACATTATACAAAACACTATTGCACTGAGCGGCAGTTATGCTTGAGTGAGCGTGAAGTGATATTACAAATTAGCCCTTTGAATACGCGCACGAACCGAAGGCTTAATCGTTCCGTGGCGGCTCTGCTGAAAATACCGACCGTTCCATGGCGGTCCTGCTGAGGGCAGATCGAGACCTGTGTGCCATGGCTTCTGCTGGTAGACGGTTAGATCGGTTCACTGTGATCGGCCACTGCGGTCGGGTCACGACAAGATGTTAACCGCAAGCGCAGTTGAGCGAGGGTGGTACGGCAAGAGATGATTTTCAGCAAGAGGTATCTTCAGCAAGAGAGGGAGGCGTGCCGCGTGCGTCCCTTATATAGCCACGCGGCGGCTCACTTAGCTAGCAACAAGGCATCGTCGTTGTTGCAATAATTCATATACGAGGCGTCGAAGGAAAAATCTAGAACCTTCGAGAATGTTCGACGAGAGAAAAGTAGGAGTAACACCGTTGGGTGATCTTATAGTATATTATATTGCGGGTCGTAAACTTACTCGGATTTGCCGTGTTTTATTTGTAAACATTCGCTCGAGTGCGCGTCCCGGTTCGCACGTGCGTACCAGTCTTGGCGCACATGCTGTACGCCGGACAGCGCGTACGACCTTACTTTTGTTTAAAATTCATGAGACTGCATCAATCCCGAACAGCCCTAGAACATAAAAAGTTTCAAGTTTCCAATCAATAAAAAAGAAGCCAGTTAGGGCCTATCAGTCATCTCTACAGACTGAGTCAATGAACTCTCCAGAAGCTTCAACACACATCGCACAATGTATATGCTTCCAACCTGAACACGTATTGACCTGATGTCAAAGGTTCATATAATTACCATTGCAGGAAAAGAAGGTATTGGTATCTGTTCGAGATTGACGTAGTTTCCACGAATTTAAAACAAAGAAGGGCACGCGTGCTCGGGCGATTGTTTATAAACACAACTCGACAAGTCCGAGCATGTTTTACGATATGAAATCCATTATACTACAAAATGACACAAAGGAACGCCTACGAAACTTCTAGAAGCTTCGTTTTCTAACGCCACAAAGAAGTTTTCGGCATAGCGATAAGCGATGTATATTTAAGGGCAGCTCGCCATGCGGCGCCGCTCATTGTAATTCTACCTCGCGTTCACTTAACTGTTATTACTACAATCAGCAAAATTAGGTAGTATTACCAATGAAGCCAATTGGAATAGTAATCAAAAAGGAGCACACCACCCACGCAGTAAATCAACATACCTTGTCGGCAGTTCACAAGATGCATCTCCTTATATGATTAAATAAACTAGTCGTACACACGCAAACACGTTTCAGAAAACTGCCCTTAAAGAGTCGACTGGGAAAAAGTACGCTCTATCGAACTAACACTCCGACATCGTACAGGCCAGTCGACACAATTAACACAACACGTCAATTATATTGTCAAATTCATACAACAATTTATGGAGTAACCGACAAAAAATACATGTTCATCAAGTCCTTCAGAAGGAGACACAAGGAACACCCTCACTACTACAATAGAATAATTCTCTCTCTCAAGAACAGTGCAATATTATTATAATATTTAACCAATAATAAACATTGTTTTTACTTAAAATACATAATACATAATATTTTTCAGCGCTTTTACTTATTATTTCCTCTTAAATTATCATGACGAGAGACTTATCCACTGAACTATTGAATTGCCAATTCGTTCAATATCCAATAGGAGTCTGTGTATCAACTGCTTACACTATCATCCAAAGCAACTGTGCAAGAGCAATAGCAATTGCGGAAAGTGTAAAACACAGCTCATCGTTGCCCACCACTTGACGAGAAGCTGCAGTCGTCATTCCATCAAAACCATTGTCGTTGACAACCCTGTTGGCCACTTCCATGGCTAAAATAAGCTCACCATCGACCACAGTACAAGCCCGTCTTCTAATTGAAAATGGCTCTGAAGTTACGTTCGCAACAGAAGATCTTGTGAAGAAACTCAAAATATTGCGTCAACGTTTTCTCATCACCATTCATGGAATTGGAGGACCATCTCCCTTCAATCTAATCATTCTAATTCATCAGTTACAGTTCTAGCTTACATACTCAAATCATTGACAACAATGCTTTCGTCCTTTAAAACATCACGACAAGTATGACCGCATCTGAGAAATCTGAAATTTGCAGATCCAGAACACCAAGATCTGCAAATATTGTTCTTGGAGCAGATGGATATGGACAGATCATCAAGCCCAACATGATCAAGTCGACTCCAGCCATGCCAATAGCACAGTAATCTATTTTCGGATGGCTAGTACTTGGGCCTGTCAATGAAACAAACAGTATGAGCGCAGTAGGATTTCATGCTTCAACGCAAGTAGTAGAGGATGCATTACAAAACTACTGACAAGCTTTTGGGTGCAAGAAAAAGTCCCGAGGAGCCTCGATCACCAATACACCCCTGATGAGCAATGGTGTGAGGATCATTATAAAAGAACTCACTCTCGAGACTCGAGAGATTTACACAGTCCGGCTTTCTATCAAGAAGTAAATCAAACTCCTCGGCAACTCTGACAACACCGCACATCAATGCCTACAAAGCTTACTCAAACGATTTACAGGAGATAACAACACTACCAAAATTTCATGAAGGAATATAACAAGAGCTTCTCCAGTGTCCCATAATAAACCTCAATATTATCTGACTCGTTATGGCCTACTAAAACCAGATAGCACTACCACAAAATTACGCGTGGTATTCAACGACTCAGGCGCATCGACATCAGGCTACTCAATCAATGACCTAATGCACACGGGACCAATCTAAATCCTGAAATTTCAGACGTGTGGTTCTGGATACAAACAAGGAAGTACCATATTGTTTAACAACAGTTACATATGGTACAAGAGCCGCTTCATTCTTAGCAGTAAGAACGCTACTACAACTAGTAGAAGACGAGGGATCATCAGACAAATTTTGTATATTGTTTATTTTCAGTAGGATTATTAAGTTTAATTAATTTGTCGAAAAATATTATTTTTATATATTAATATATTTCATCTAGTTTCATCATTATATGTATGACATATATTCAGTGCTCTACTCAGCAATTATATTATACCGATCGTTTTAGAATAATCCATGTTCAATTTTAAAATAAAGAAAAAAGTTTTAAATTTATAAAATTTATAAAACAATTTCAACAATAATAAATTTATTAATATACAAATTATCTAGCATACAATAAATCAAAATATATTTTAGTAAACACAAGCTACTTCGTTACATATTTTCTTAACAGTGAGTACACAAAATATCTTATTTCTACTGTAGAAAAAATTTGCATTAAATTATTGTAGATGCTGCCAATTTATCTTTAAAAAACAAATTAGTATATAATAAGTTCTCATTTATCTTCTCATACACTTGAAAAGTGTATATGATATATAATGTAGATAGTGTATAAATATCATCCAGTAGGTGTTTATATGATATTGTCTAATTTATAATTAAATATCTAAAACCATAAGTTTTGGAATAACTTGCGTGTAATTATTGTTACAGCTATAAATTTTTTTTTAAAGATATTACTTTGTAACTACAAAAATTATTTATTTCATAATTCGCATTCTAAAATATTCAATGAAAATTGAAATTGAAGATTAGGTCGCTTATTGAATTGATATTCAAATTATTATGAAATACACCAATTTATACTCCATTTACATATAAATGTATTAGAATTTTCAATTGTGTTATTCAAGCTAAAAAGTTTTTTCAATATTCAAGTAAATATGTAATTAGTATAATAAAAATGGTATGCAAATATAAAATGGATACTAATTAATTGTTCGGAAATTGTACTTTTCCAAAATCCGAATTATGGAGGTATTGTTATTGGTTAGGATTGAAGCAATTTCAAAGACCTTGGCTCTCTGCATCACTAGACTCTCCAGCTCTCAAGTTTCTGTAAACACCTGGGATGAAAATTTTCGTGTACTTGTTATATTTTGGTTACAAACCTACAATGTTTTATATTATCTTCACATAGTAACGTCGCTTGGAATTCTCCAAATTTCTTAAGCCTTAATTCATAGAATTCTCGAAACTTCTAGTTTTCTCTCTGCGTCTCATGTAAGATTCCAGTATAGTAAAAACGATGCTTTATCGCCAGCTAAATAAACTGCCCTGTGAAAATATAAGGCGAGCACGCGACGAGCTTCGCTCTCTTAGTGAAGACACCATGGTATGGATCGCGGTCTGTCTCAGCAGGACCGCCATGAAACAGTCGGTATCTCTCAGCAGAGCTGCCACGGAACGAACAAGCCTTCAGTTTTCGTGCGCGTATTCAACGGGCTTATAGGCTCATTTAATTTAGTCAGTCAAATAGTTATCAGTACAAACATTCAAAAGTGCCTACTGCATTACGAGAAACTATACGGCTGTGTGCATACATTTACTTTGAGGCCGTACGTCCGATACAAGCGTGCGTTGCATATATATGCTTTGCGGGCACACGTCCTATACTGATATCTAAGCATATTTCTTCTAATCTTTACAACATTAGCAGTGACCACGACATGGTCACCATCAAGGGGCAACCACCATCATTGAGACAAGACAGAACTCGTACTTTCTTCTATGAGAAGTGAATGCTGCTTATTGTTAGTGAAACTATTAATAAACCATATGTTAATGAAGTTTGCATATACTACAACTTTCTACAGCCCTTCCACTTGATTTCCACCTAAGCATCTGCTGGGGCGAGTGGCAAATTATTAAAGCTATCGAAACATTGGCAGATTGAGCCAGGGAATAATACCACTTTTGAACAGTTATTATTCTAAGAAAAAAACTATTTAAGTGTAATAAACTGCCTGCGCCTTGTTTGAGTTACATTAAAAAATCCAAACCATCGAATTATTTATAAATATAAAATAATAGAAAAGTAAATATTTTTGTAGTATAAATGGATTTATTAAATTTAATATAAAAAATATAATATTACATTTTTAGTTAAAATATAAGAGGACATGTTTAATTTTATACAAATTATTAATTATTTAAAATATTTATAGAACAAAATGATATATTATATATAATATAAAAGTATCAAATTAATATTCATTCAAAGGAAACATGTGATGTTATATCAAACTATAAATCAAACTGTATTATATATTAATATATTAAAAATAATGTAAGCATATTTTATAAAATGGAAAATTATATCAAATGAATAATTATTTTAATAGAAGAAATCGTAATTATCTAAGTATTATCAATACGTTCTTCCTGGTTTATCAAGTATAATTTTATTCCACTGTATTTATATACAAAAGGTTTTTATGATTAATAGTATACTGGAATCATGAATGATAATTAAAATAGACTGTTCTTAACACAAACCATACTCTTCCAATACCTTTTATTTATGTTTAAATTACAACAATGATCTAAGGTCAACCTTACGCATCCTAATTATTATGTAGTATATATCTGCAATGACCAAATGTTTCGATTAAATTATTGTGCCATACAATATATCAGTCCTAATTTTTTTAACAGGTCAAAGAAATTATATGACAATCAAATAATTAGGATTACCACTTATTGAACATATTTTAAATTATTTTAAATGTCAATGTTAATTGGTACTTTATAAATGTAGATCTAGAACCAATAACACAAAAAACAAAGAATTATAAGATTTTAAAGACCAATTAATGATCATCCATCTATAAATTTTATATATTTAATATATACAATTTATTGAATATTATAATTAAAGAATCATTAATTTTTCTAATTATATTGAATTCTGTAATAAAATTAGCTAAAAATTTGTAAATTTTGAAGTCAATCCATCGGCTCGTAAATAAAATATTCAACATACATTTTTCAAGACTACTGTTATGGATACAGAAGTTTTAAGCGGTATGCAAAGTGGGAGAGGTGTGAGCGCGCGAACATTTGTTTTGTATACATTGACTAACGGACTCAAAGAATGCTTCTAGCCGAAAAACTCTAATATACGACTATAATTCCGAGAAGTAATAATAAATGAACCCTACAAAGCTATGCCCTATTGACGTCACGACAAATAGCGGCATGGTAACAGCCACCGATGCGCTATCGGCGCAGCACGTTCGTACAAGAATATGTAAGGAGCTGCGCGTATCGCGATCGCTTCTTGCTAGCACCAATCGTGCACTCGTCACATCGGGCTCGCTATCCAACCCTGCCATCGCCATTGGGAGGCCATGGCAAGCATCAAGCATCCTAAGGAACTAATAACGATGCCACAACTATATTGGCACCCACGCCTCTGTAAGCAACGCAGACGCTCGTTCCTTACTACTTTTTACTAGTTGTTCGGGATTGATGCAGTCCCATGAATTTCAAACAAAAGAAAGGTCATACGCGCAGTCCCGCGTACCGCACGTGCGCCTAGACTGACCGCGCGTGCAGTAAGGCTGACCATCACGTGCGCCTAGGCTGATCCGCACGTGCGGGCCGAGGCGGGTACTCGAGCAAAATGTTTACAAACAAAACTCAGCAAGTCCGAGCAAGTTTACGATCTGAAATATAATTTACTGCCAGCACTCATAAAAAAGGGACGCCTGCGAAACTTCTAGAAGCTTCTTTTTCTCACGCCAAAGGAAATTTTCTGGAAGGGACGCGCATCGACACTGTTGCCGGCGCTGAAGACGCCGCATGCACATTTAAACGCAACGCGCCATGAGGCGATGCTCATTCGTAAAATCACTTTGCTCTCACTCAAGCGTAACTGCCGGTCAGTGCATAGTATACTGTGAAGACGCCGCGTAGCCATATTTTCGGCAGCATAGTTACGAGTACCCGCGTGCATAGAAAAGATAATCGGCAGTTTTAATTACTGATTACAGTGAAGCCAATGGAATAGTAATCAAGGGGAACATTAACTACACAGCATCTAAAACACCCAGCCTGCAGTTCACCAGGTACATCTTTATATTACTAAATAAACAAGTTACATCTCGCGCTATAGTCGATCGGGCACACTTACGCTCTCTCGAACTGATCCCTCGACATTGTACAGGCCCGCTAGCAGAACCAGAGCACACTACGCTCTCTCGAACTAACCACTCGACATCGTACAGGCCCGCTAGCACAACCTGGGTACACTTATGTTCTCTCGTACAGGCCCACTAGCACAAACAGAGCACACATACGCTCTTTCGAACTAACCCTCGACATCGTACAGGCTCGCTAGCACAAACAGGGCAAACTTACGCTGTCTCGAACTAACCCTCGACACATCGTACAGGCCCTGAACAGCTGACTCAAGAGTCACTGTGGTTCACACACATTGGTCACACAAGAACAACACAGATCGACTAATAGACTACATAAATACAGATTATTAAATCCTTCACGAATTAGAAATCTTACCTTTAATTGTTTTTACCTGTGACTAGATTCTTCTGCTGTCCCCTTACATAATTAAAGACACAATTGATTACATAATAAATTCTATTAAAGATCTGACACCACATCAAGTATAACTATTCATCCATCAAGCATACTTGATTCTACACCATCATACCATGCTGCCTCACAAGCATGATTGACTGACGACATCAGCATAACCTCAAAAAAAAAACCTCAAAAGCAACACAGTAATATCCATAGAGCCTTCATAGCATAAGAATTACAAGAACACATCATTTGAATAATCCAACAGAATTATTTATCTCTACACAACAGTGCAATATTATTATAATTGTTTTACAATCATTAACCTTGTTTTAATAAATATATTATATTTTTCAGCCTTGTCTGTTATTGATTTCCTTTAAAATTATCCTGCCAAGAGACTAATCAACTGAACTATTGAATTGGCAATTCGACCCATAAGCTAACCCCTTTAAAACTGAACACTAGTTAACAAGCACCCATCACGACAGACCGCCAATCTACACTCGCGGTTTACGCCCGCACGTAAGTAACGCCGACGCTCGTTCTTACGACTACTACTACAGCGGTTTCTGCCAACTCAAGTAAGATGCGACCAGACGGTCATTTTGACATCTTACCCTTACACCGCCGTTCCCGCCAGCTCATGTAAGATACGACCAGACGCGCGTTCTTACATCTCACCTCTACACCGCGGTTTACGCCCACATTGAGCACACGAACGTGCACCAATACCACTACTACATTCGAGCTCACGAACACAAGCAGTGATGTCACACGGACGTTCTCCCACCACTCCATTCACTACAGCTCACCCCACGCCGGCTGCTAAGACTGCACCAACTTGCTGCCCCTACCACCACGAGTCTCCCACTACAACTACTCAACCCAAACGAAAAAGGGGAATCACGCTCCATGCTATCAAGAATACACGTACAGACTTATCGCCACCAACATTAATGAAGAAACGCTCATCTATTCATTCTATCATACACTCATTTCGATATTCATAGATTATTAACTATTCATTATTTATTATATTTAATAAAAGAAAAGACTATAAACATTAAAGGCAGTATTGAATAATTGCATTGCGCCTTCCACTTGCCAGTAAGCCTCCACCCACCATCATAAGGAGGTTTTTAGTATGATCCTAGATAACTACATTCATCCAACTATTTTATAATATTAAAGATTTCTTCAAATGCATTCTTACTCGAATATTAAAAATTTGTATTACTATGTGGTATATGCAACTTTAAAAATTTAAAAGCATATATTCGTTCTTCAGTTATCAAATTCATAGTTCTTTACAAAACCTATCTTTTAAAGATATATCGTTTTGAAGAATCATGTTATTGTTAATCCATTTAAAAATTCTTCTTTTTAGTAATTATGTAATGATATTTTTATCATTAACTACTTAGTTTTAAAAACTTAATGAATTCCCAAATATATATTTATTTATTAATAGCTAGATTCATTTATATCACGGAATAACAATTAAAATTGTAAGGAATAAATAAGTGTACATTGACGGTTATTTTTTCTTTTTATTACTTTTTATTATTTGTTTATTTATCTTTTAGTAAGGACGCGGAGGTACACCTCGAATCATACCAGGTGGTGGTCCTCTTATACTAGGAGGTCCCATTGGTGGCCCTGCACGACCGATTGGTGGTATTCCTGGTGGTAACCCTAAATGAATAATTATAGAATTATATATCTTTCCTTATAACATTTTTAAAATAAAACTTAAGATAATATTAATTATTTTTTAATAACTATTAAAAAATGTTGATATTAAATAATAATAATAACAATAACAATAATAAATTAATTTACAATAATTTTCTATTGTAAAATAAAAATGATAGAATGAAACCACGATTTTTTATGTAATAAGCATATAAAAAATTTTCATATTTAAACATTTTTTTAATAATAAACGAATAATTATTTATTTTAATCTTTACCAGTACAATTAAATTTTTAAAGGTATATTAATAAAACAAGATTTCTTCTATAATCAAGCTTTTAATATAGAATAAATATTAAAAATGAGTATTACTATTTTAAGCTTTTAGTTAATACATCTGTTCGGAATTGAAGCATTTTATTCGAGGCCTTCAGTTCTCGGAATATTTATAGTTTCTCACATTGATTTCCCAATTATTCAAAAGCAGAATTCTCGACCGTTCTACAAGGCTGCTTAGCCTTGAACGATCACATTTACTTTTGCTGAAATCTCAAATAGCCGAAAGCCTAACTTCTAGATCATTTCCGAAAGCTGCTTAGCCTCGAATGAGGTTTCACCGAATTCTCGACTAACCGAAACTTGTTTCAAGCTAGAACTAGTTGCCGCGCCGACACTTAAGGAAGTGCGCGACAAGACTCCACGTAGTTAACTAAAGCAGTCATTCAGTACGTAGTGTCGATAGTCACAAAGTGCACAATATCAGTTACAATCAGCAATCCTCGCAATCAGTCACTCGTCCCAAGCCACGCTATCGCACGGAGTCTAGACCAAGGAGAAGGTCATGCAACACACGTTCATTCAACGCAGCTATTCCAAGGAATGCTCATTCACTTTATCAGTGCACCGAGACAACAATCCTTCAAGGGCTGACTGCCGTTCTAGAAAATAGTCGACTACACAAAGCATGGTATCTGAATTGATGAATAACTAGCACACAGATACTCCTATACTTCTATTATGAGTATGGCCGACTCTCATTGCTAACTACCACCACCACCTTCCCATGCTCACTTGATTAACATGGTCGACTCTTCTTGCTGATCTTTACAATATCAGCATAGAATCCAATAAGCCGTATTCCTCTTCAGGAAATATACAAAATCCATTGATAATCCCCATAACATCATCAACGACATCGCCACCATTACCAAGAAGCAACCACATCATTGTAATAGAATAATTCCCTCTCTCCTACAAGAAGTGAACATAGAACACTGTAATTGTTAATAAAACAGAATAAACGATGTCCTAAACGAAGTTACACATTGTACACATTTACAGCCCTTCAACATATGTTATTTCCTAAGCATCGTTACGGCGAGAGATTACTATTGAATTTGGTAGTTCGAACTAGAAACTAATCTTTCGAACAACATGGTTTTAATTTTATTTCCGTAGTTTTTATATTAGGTTCACAATTAAAATTATTAAATTTCTTTTTTTATATTGTTTGAAATACTTTCCAACTATTAAAGTTTTAAATATACTATAAATGATCACGTGTTAAATATTATACAAATTTAGTTACAAAATATATACGGACATCTCTAAAGGTGGAAATATACTTGATATGTATACAATTTCAATGTTATAAATAAAAAATTATAAATGATGTCGTTGATAAATAATGACCATTCCAAAAAATAAACAACTAGTTTTGTTAAGGATATCATATTATTAGTAAATATGTATATCATACTATACAAGTAAATAAGCATAATAGAAAAAATATTTTAAAATAATTAATAAAGCAAGTGGATTAAAAAATTAAAGTCCTATAGTTAACGGAAAATTACTTACCACATACAAGCCGGTAATATTTTCTCTCTTTAATATTACATTTCCGTATATATATAAAATTGTGTAGTAGTCATTGGCAGAATTTTACCAGTTTTTTTTTTTAATCAGAATTTATATCTTTGACTAATCACGAAATTAGTGTACTTGATATCTATACAGGCCAGTTTTCGAGTTATTGCTTAAACAAGGACATTATTTACAAATTTTGAGACAACACTGTTTTTTTTTTTACAAATTTTTTTTCAAGATGATTTTGTTTTTATGAGCATTTTATATTATAACAAATCAGAATTACTTTTTGACTTTTTACTATTTTATATTAGCTAAGCTATTTCTGATCATGTTATGTCGGTCTGTTATTATTTAATGTTAGAAACCGCAGGAAAGCCATTCTATATTACGGTTCCATCTACTTAGTTAAAGATCTAATTTAACTGGATTATTTTAGTTCTAATAATCGTTGCATTGACATAGATTTTAAATAATAAACTTAAGACGAAATTTAATTAAAGTACTTGAAACTGTCTAATAATCTATTTACCTAGGACATCTTATGTAAGTTATTTCTGTTTGATATATAAAATAGTATTTTCATATATAAAACTCATTTTCATATCAAACAATTAATTTATTGTCTCAGTTCTGTTTTGTCCATACAATTACATTTTTTTTTAAATTACTTGTTTAAATCGTTAATCATTGATAAAGTTAAACTAGATTAAATTAATCTATTCTAAATGATAGATAAAGATGATAAAGTTAAACTAGATTAAATTAATCTATTCTAAATGATTATATAATTAATAGTAGAGATATCCTTGGCAGCAGAAATATAATATAGAATATTTTTAGATTATACTTCATGTAATTGATTTTATTCATAATTGATTTTTTTATTATATAATTTTTACCATATAAATAATTTATTTATTCTAATAAATTTTATAAAATAATTTTTTTTTTTTTGAAGTAAAATAATAATGAGTCGGCTTTCTATATAATTATTTAAATTTAAGTCTAAATTATAAAAATTAATTTTATATAACATCTATCTAAATAATATATGTATTTATTTTAATTTCCATACATTTAATTAACAGATATTTTAAATTATATAGTATAGAATACAATAAAATGAATATAATGAATTTTGATGTCTTAAATAAAAGAACCATTTGATATTTTATTTATACAAAAATTAATGTATTTCTATAATATACAATTTCTAGAATAAGAACTTTTATTTATTTTTAAATTTAAGTTTCTCCTCAGGTGGTATGAAATACTAATTTTGATATGCCAGCTATTCTACCAATTATTTTATCTACATTAATAATTGCTTGTTTAAATAGCGGTTGTATATTAATATTTAATATGTAAATATAATCGAATCGCAATACCTCGCGTGTCGTTAAATTAAACGTTTTTAATTTTATAGTATCTAATATTTTAATTGTTTTGAATATAAAAGAAAAAATGAAATAATTAATACAACAATTAATAAAACAATAAATCATTAATTTTAGTTATTTAAACAATGTAATAATTTTTTGGTTTTATTATCTCAATTGTAAGACATTTTAAGACATGTTATTTTAATGGTATTATTTGGAAATGAAGCATTATCCAAGACTTTGATTTTCGGAGAAGTATAAGCCTTCTAACTCTCGAGTTTATAAACATGGATTCCACGAATACTCAAATATTCTAAGCCTTATTTTAGAGCGTCCTATAATTTATCCGCGTAGCAAGGTCGGTTAGAATTCTCCAACCTTCTAAAGCTTTGCTTTCCTGGAGTTCTCGAAAGTTCTAGAGCTTTAGTCTCTGACGTCATGCAAGACTTTCGGCATAGCAACATTTATGCATTTTTGCCAGATACAGTTGCCAGGTCACGGTTTGTCTTAACAGGGCCTCCATGGAACAGTTGCTGTCTCTCAGCAGAGCCGCCACGTAATGAACAAGTCACTTCACTTCAATTTTCAAGTGCGAACAGTGGCAAAAGTGTTGACTGCATTACAAGAATGTACACGATTACAAGAAGCGCAATATCTAGGCACTCATCACAGGATCAGGCATGGCAACTGCATGTCTGTGAGTACCATAAGGCCCTTCTAATAATAGTGGAATTAGCACAAAGGCAATATGACACAACGTTCGCCAAGAAATGCCACCAATACCCTTCTAATAATAAGGCATAATAATAAGACACCTCAGGCAGCCAACAAAAGGCCAACAAGGCCCTTCTAATAATAGTGCAACTAACACAAAGATAATAAGACATTAAGCATGCAGCCAACAAGGTCACTCCAGTAAGGAGACCTAAACACGTTACCATCACGTGGCACTACACGAAGAAGTACCAGAGATTTATGATCTCTTACTTTTCAGTGTAATAATTTACCCCCAAGCATAGTATGTCAAGACGATCCAGAGATTTACAACCTCCTTTCTCTGTATGTAGTGTATGCTAACGCTACGTGCCAACCACCACCGAACTGCAAGATCTCACCGATTCTCAAACCATCTTAGAATCATTATTACTGTGTAGTTTGTAAAATAAAACGCAATATACAGCACGATAAGCAAATGTTTTAAAAATTGAATTAATGTGCTATCCCTTCCACTTGCCCGCAGTTCCTTCCCCCACCAGGCAACTGGCGGTCATAATCTAATCGAATCATCTTGGTCCTTCGACCACCGAATGAATGGAATTACAAACAAGTATATATTATTTGAAGTTTCTTTAATGATGGAATAGGTTAGAATTATAATGTCCAAAATTAATTTATTTTCAAAATAATAAAACATTGAAAAATTATAATTATAAAAATTGAAATGAATTATTTGAATAAAATAATATAATAGATTTATTAACAGAACCACAAATATTTATTTTCGTAGAATGTTCTTTATAAAATTTATAATTTTTACTTATATTTTATTTAATAAAATTTTTAAAATATAATTATAATTAATGAACCCATTTTAACAAAGAAATATTAGGCATTAAGATATAAATACTATGTTCATACTTTCATATGCATACTAATATGTTATATTACCCATCATGCCAGGTGGTGGTCCAAGCATTCCTGGTGGAGGTCCTCCAGGAACTGGAATTCGAGTAGGTGCTCCAGAATGCATCTGTGGTGGTGCAGATACTTGTCCCCTTATGCCTGGGGTCATAATTTGTTGAGATGGGCCACCAATACCTCTTACGGAATACCAGAAATATTAGCAGGGATTCCTCGTCCTGCAGCACGACCCATACCAGGCCCTGACGTAGTACCAGGTATTGGGACTCTCGGTAAGCCCTCCTCAGGTGGCGGAGGGCCTTCAACGGTCAAGGAAACAATATTTTCCCCACGCAGTAAAACAAATCCAAGAACCCTTTTTTCCTCTCTTTCCGGTTGCTTAGTATTTTTTGGTTTAATCTTTCTAAATTCTTCGCAATCTCCAAGAATAAGATTCATATGCTTATCGAATGCTTTAAAAGTACCTATGAATGTTCTAGAATCTTGTAAAATTATACGTACTCTATAATTAATATGCTGTAGCATTTTATTATTCTTTCCTATGGTCTGCAAAAGGTAATTTTATTATCAATTTTTATTATAAATGCAAGTATAATATAAATAAAAATTAACATTAGAAATATTATTGCAATATATATTATAAAAATTTTTATTATAAATTATTATACTTATTATAAAAAAATATCTTACAATTTTTAAATTACAAAAAAAAAATGAATTATAAATACAGAAGATGTAAAAAATACCTAATACTGTAGTACTACAAAAATAGTTTAATAAATAAGACAGAATTTTCTCACTGAATTAATGTACAATTTTAAGTGAAGTTAGCAACATATAACTCTGATTGCATTTGAAATATTTGTATACATTTATAAATTCTACTCTAATTGCTTGCCTATGAAATTAATTAAAAGAGTTCATTATTAAACAAGCAAAATATTTAATTTGTTTATATTCTATATAATTAGCTAATATTTATTAATCTATTTATTTAAAATCAAATTAAAAATAATATAGGTAAAAACAAAATTGTATATATATATATAATATAGTGCAATTTGTACTTCTATAGGATATAGCTTTCTGTAATTTCATTAGATTAAATAAGTAATCCAGAATTTGTTTTTCACCTTTTATAGTCATTATTAATTTAGTGATATCAGAATATAATATTATCCTTAAATGAACTTTCAATAGGTATCAAAATTAAATCAAATCAGATCAAATCAGATTTTATTATTTATTAACTAATGCTTTTTCCATTTTACTGTTTCAATATATGAAAGTATTATATTTATAAAAAAAGGATAAATAATTTTTGAAAGCATAAAAGTTATGATGGAATAATAAATGTTAATCTGCGAATTATATTGATTAAACAACAGGATAATGTTAGAATATAGACAACAATTAAAATTGAAAATTAGTCAAATAGAACTGAGATTATTAATCAGATTCAAATTTCTTTTATCATTCATGTATAACTTAATATTTTTCTTACATTAATATTGAACCTCTGAAGATTTCGGTATGTACTATATATTAAAGGAAGCACTAACTGCATCTTGAATATTTTTATTTAAAGATCTAAAGATTAAAGGTCTAAAGATATTTTTAAATCGTAGGACTATTGCATTATTTTCTATTTTTATTATAAGAAAAATTAAGCAAATTTTAATATAACAAAATAAATATACATTTTTTTTTCAAGAAAAATGAAATAACAAATATCAAATCATTGATTATAAGAAAAATATTTTAATTCAATTCTTGATTATTTTAATCATGATGACCTATCAAATTATCTTACTACAAAATATATTTTATGTAAATTATTTATATACATATGAATATAAAAAATGGTTTAAAAAATTATTAAAACAATAATTAACTAGATACAATGATTATACTAAATATATTTTCTATTCATTAAATTACATTCAACATTCAATTTGATAAATTCATAAGTTATATCATTACTATTAAAGTTATTATAAAAATATTCAAAAATATCATTAACTGTACTGGTTTACATAATTTATTTAGTAATTTATTTACAATATTTTTGCCAATCAAATCAATATATAATTCTACACAAATTTCAATCCATTAATAAAATTCATGTAGATTTATGAATTTTGTATAAAGCAATATATTCTCTATTCATTTTGTAATCAATGTTACTAATAATAAATATATGGAATAATTTTTTAAATACAGTAAGGGGTCAGATAATTATTTCAATTTGTTATTTTTTTTTATCTTTTTTTATAAGTATTCATTCCTTATTTTAATTTTTTCATCTTGAATTTAATATCAAAATATACAAGAGATTTAATTGACTTATCAGTGACATAGTACTCAGTATTTATAAAAAATTATTAATTACATAGATAAAAAAGAAATATTATATGATGGAACTTTTAACATTAATAAAACGTTTAATTTTGAATCTTTAATCTTTTAGTTATGGATAACTTCCAATTTGGCATAAATTTATTGCAAGTTCAATAACCACTTCATATTTTTATGATTATTTTTATTCTTATTTTTATGATTATTGCATATATAAATCAAAGATAAATTATTTACTTATTAAATTATTTATAAATAAATATAATACTAACCATTTTTAATTTAATTATTTTCAATTATTTATTCTGTAAATTTATTTATTTTATTCTTATAAATCAACATAAATAATTCAACAACTACTATGACGACGCTAACCTATTAAATCCACAGTGCTTATATGGCTTTAAACGGTATTCTGTATTCTATATACAAGAAAATAATATCTTCATGCTGATTGGTTGTCGTATATACATAGATTTTTATTGGAAAAAAATAACTGAAATAAGATAACGAATGGATACGAATAAGCAATAGCATTAAAGATGTTTAAATATATATTAATTATATAATTATTTTTTACACTAAATTAATATATTAAAATATTTTCTTCAGACTTAAATAATTGCTCAATATTAATGATAATAAAAATAACAATAATAATTTATAAATTTAATGATAATATTTATAATAAGTGTGATAACACAAGTTATTTGAGCCGTATTATGTTTATCTATATAATAGGCAGAAAATAGAAAAATAATTGATGTTATGGGCGAATGAGATTTAAGAGGAAAATATACTTTCTACCAGAAAACAGAAAATAATTTGCCTTTCTTTTGATTTATAGTTATAAATATCGGTATATGAGAATAAAAATATGTTTTTGGACTTATAACTATTTAAAACTTGTTAAAAAAATATTTATAACTTATTACTACAACTAAACTGAATATGTCAATGTTGACAGCGTGATATAAATTATTGTTCAAACTTAAAGACTTTGTTTATCTTATGCGAAATATAAAATTTGACAATATGATTTTTTTTTATTAGAATGAAAAATTATAATCTTTTATGGTAAACAAGTTTTAATTCAATGGACAAGCGTTTTTAATTTTTTTAAATGATTTATTTACGAATAGATTTATACTAAAATAAAAATTAAATAATTTACTAAAGTTATGATACAATAAACGGATAAATATTTTTATTTAAATAAGACAAAAGTTATTTATTTGGTTTTCAATATAAATGTAAAATGTTTATATAGAATTATTCTATTGGGTCGAAAATTAAAAAAAAATTATTTTTTCAGTTTTGTTTTAAATATCTCTAGACAGAAATAGTGAGTAGTAACTATAAACAGGTTTTTTTTTATTGAATCTCTTATTCGTACTTAATATTCTAAATAGTATAATTACAGGTGAAATACGTAGTATTATCTTCTTTTATTCTACACATTTTATTTTAACAATTATATTATAGGGAAGTTTATATTTTTTATTCCTTTTAATCAGTTCAATATTTATAATTATAAAAACCTATTAATTTTTTATTTGACTACCTATACTGATGAATATGCTTTAATACAAATTTATTAAATGTATAAAATAAATGTTATATTGTTCTATAACTCTTGAATAAAAATCAGATCTAATAAATATGTATTATAATGAGAATTTTTAATACTACGAATCAAGTTATGTAATATACTCTGCATATAAGGTTTCTTTTCGTTAGAAATGCATATACTTTCGATTATAGATTACTCAACAGTTAGTATTTATAAAAAGATTGTGTTTAATTTGTATATAAATAATTAATTTAAATAAATATTTATCATTTGTTATTTGCAATATACTCTTTGAGATATATCAATTATTTATAAAAACTACATTATTTGTATATTAATAAATTATTTATTATCTCGTATAAAACAATATACGCATTTGTAAGTATTATTTCGGAGTTACATCTAAGCAGAAAAGTAATCAGGAATAAAAAATATTTCAATTAAAGTATTCATTAAAAAAAATTATGTAGCATTGGCAAATAGTGAAATACAAATTATTTAAGAAATAATGGCACCCGAAATATAATTAAATATTAATTTTAATACTGTATTGACTGGTAATATTATTTTTAATAATGTAATATACTATATGTATCATATTTTTAACGATAAATATTATCTATATAGAATAAATGTTTATCATATTTCAAGTATCCATATGCTTTTATTGAGTTCGTGTATAAAGCAATGTTATTAATTGAGACAGTAATTATAAATACTATAGTAGTTGTTGTTCTCGACAGTTAAAGCTGAATTAACATGTTTAATTTCATAAACTGTATCGAATGGAAAGTGAGACATAATGTATTGCAAATTGATCTAGATGCATTGAAAGCACGATAGTGCAAGATTCGTATTGATAATTAAAAGCATTTAGTTGTACTTTTTTGTACGAAATATGAAGTCCAAAGATTATGAATAATAAATAAATTAATTTTTTATAATTTTTTACTTGCCATATATCTTTAATAATTTTACTTTTGGATTGAAAAGATCGAGCGAATTTAACTAAGGGAAAATACAAAGGAACTCTCAATATACTGGAATAAACATATATAGTTAGTACGTAATATAAACAATACCCGATATTATTAAATAATTATTGCATTAGACTGGAATTAATTTATTTTTGGAGTTTTTCATGTAAAAATGATTAAATATTATCGAATTATTTTCATTTTGAATCATTTTTATACAAATTGTTCTAATTATCAAATTTTTATGTGTTAATCAGAATAATGTAATAAAAATTTAGTAATAATTAATGAATAATTAGTCAATTTCATTAAATTTACGCCTGCGTACTATATCCAAGTTTTATAATTCTAAAAATGAAACGTATAATAAGATATAAGATACAAGGATTGAACCAGTCTGAGAAGACTTATCAAATAAATTATATTATAATTGGTTAAAGTCTATTTTTTTCTTTCAGTAAGTTCTGCATTAAAGTCGTATTTTTTGATTGATAATTTGTTTACTTCTATAAAATAATTTGTTTTATGGTTTCTAGTTGCAATTGTAGGAATATGCAGCTATAATTTGTTTAATAATTTAATAATTAAATAAACATATGCTTAAAACTTTCACATTTTTATTATTTTTATTATATTAATTATATGGTATTGTAATAATTTATTTTATATAATTTTTTTTTTTATACGAATATAAATCTAAAGTGAATATTTCTAATGGTTTTTAAGTCATTAAATATTAAAACTTGGAAATTTATTATTTAATGCTTGCAAATATTTGGATATTTTAAAAATTATTTTATTAAAATTTTTGATAGGATAGAAAAGATTTGTTGTTTCCAATATAAAAAATCTTTTACTGTTAAAATGTAAGTAATACTTTATTTGCTTATTTATACTTTATTTAAATTGTATATAAATGTATTAAAATATAATTTGTTAAAAATTTATATCTTACAATATTGCAAATTAATTTTTATTGTAAAAACTATTTAATTAAAAATGTTTTTAAAATTTTTTTTAATATTTATTATGTTATAGATTAATATTTAATTTATTCACTTATATAAGTTAATAAATATGCAAAAATATTTAAATATTAAAGTTTCTGGTAATTATAATTTTAATATATTATATCATTTTTTTCAAGATTAAGTAAAATGTCACTATTACATTTGTAATTAATTTAGATATTTTCAATTTATTTACTTTTTATATTTAATATTTCATTTTCAATAAATTTCTTTTTTTTTTTTTAATATAGAAGAGCTTTATTTAGATTAATCAACAATTATAATAATGTAATGATTCTTGAATTAAATGTTATAAAAAATATTTTGAACAAATAATTTGTATAATATTTAAGATAAAACACCAGTAAAATTGTATAAATAAATTTATGTACTTAATATTACATTTAATAAAGATGTATTTTGTAAATATTTAAATAGAATTATATAAATTGACATGATTTATCATTGATACTTTAAAAATTAAGGCATGAACAAATGACGATTAGGAATAGACAGAGATTTTTTAATTAATTTAAGAAGTAATAATATTTAGTTAAATTATAAAAATAATTTAGAAGAGCTTATAAAAGACAAAATTATATATAGATTTGTATATATATAATGTAATTATCATTATTATTAATGAATCAATATTATTTCTTAAGTACTTTTTAATAAATTAATTAATAACTATTTAAATAATTTTATACAATTACTTTTATTACGTAAAAAAATGATTTTTTAACAAAGATTATTGTTTTTGAAATTATATTTTCCCTTTAGATAAAATAAATAGTTATAAAATTAATTATATAATATAATGTTAATCTATTATGATAATTTTAATACCTATTTATGGTTAATGTAATTTAAAATAAATAATACAGTAATTATTTCTGAAAGAATATTGTACTATAATGTAGAAATAAAGTAATAAATAAATATTTTGATTTTTTAAATTGATCTGTATATTTTTTTAATTCTTATTATTTTATTACATTTTGAAATATGTTAAGAATTGAAATGAATCTTAATTATTTTCTTTATATCATAAATATATTCAAATATTTTTCTATCATAAGACTAATGATGTACATTGGTTTATACAGAATTAAAGGTAACTTATTAAATTATATATTTTTTTGAGTTATTGAGATAGTAATTTACAATATTTTCCTACTTTACTGAGATATTGTTTGATTAAAAATCTTTAAATAATTTATCATATTTAAAATTTTTATCATAAAATTTAATGAAATCTTTTTGTATATAAATTGAATAATTATTTTTGAATAACAAGATTTTTATATCTTTTAATATATTTAAAGTGGTAATTTTATTTAATTTTTGTTTAAAATTTTTATATAAAAATTGCAAACTTTTATTGAATTTTAAAATTATTAATATTCTATGACTTAAAATAATGCAAATACTCTGACTTTTTTATATCATTATAAATACAAAATATTTTAATTTAATCCTTTATTAATTGTAGACAGCTCTTATGTTTAGAAATGTTTAGACAAGTTAACTTGTTGAGTATTTATTCTATTTATATATAATTAGGACAAAATTTATTATATTTATTTTAATCCTTGTCCTAGTGTAACATTCTTTAGTTTAATAGTAAATTATCTAAGTGCTAGTGGATTTATAGTAACACTATGAGTAGACTATGAATCAAATTTAGATATAACATATTAATAGTTTTAGGTGTATCTTAAAAATATTAAGAAATTTTATAATACTAGTATTACTAATAAAAATCATATTAAATACATCAAATTTCAAAATAATTAGTTAATGCTATATACCTCAAATAATTGATTATATTTATATCATCAGTATTTATTAAGTTTAAAAATTTGCAGATGCTTATTTTAATTTAAATACCATATAAAATATATATATAATTATATATTATTATATATTTAACTACATTTTTAATTTTTCATATTTATTTAAACAGTCTATTGCTTAGACAAATTTTAAATCATATAATTGAACATTTCATTAAGGAATAAAGTATTAAGAGCTTTGTAATTATTTAGGCACGTTAAAAACAAAATTTAAAAGTAAATAGCATGTGTTTGAAGAAAATATAGAGATACAAGTTTAAATACATATTACACAGAACCAATAATTAAATACTCCAGTTGTTAATGTAACAATGAGTTTATCAATATTGTTTATAATTAGTCAATTTCATCGTTATCAGTTGTACATATTTTTATATACTTCTATCAATGATAGACAAAGTTAGATTATGACATTGGTGTATTGTCAATGATGTTTTGTTGGATTTGTTTGTAAAATGTTGTTATTTAAATTTCTACTTAGTTTCTCTATAATTATAAAGATCTGAATCCAGATTACTTATAAAATAGAAGGCTATCACTCGAATTCTTGATTGTAATCTATTTTGTTATTTACAAAAAAATAGAAAATATTTTTTAATTAAAAGTATCAACTGCAATTTTTTTAGTTGTATTAATGAAAATAGAAATATAAGTTTGTACTAACAACTCAAATTAGTTACATAAAAAATCAGTTTAAAATTCTCAAGAATTATTCATGTAACAAAGAGATTAAAGTGTCTATTTGACCTTGATGTTATTGAAAAATTAAAAAAATTGTATTTTCTATAAATCTAATTCCTTTAAAAATGCAGTATAGGTGAAGTGGAATGAACCACAAAAAGGTAGTTTTTGAATATAATATATGAAAAATTCAAATAATTATGTAGTTTTATAATTACTTTTAATTAAATTTTTTAAAATTTTTTTTCATATTGCCCAATTTCGATTTTTGAAATCCAGAATATTGCCATTTTGGCTATTTTAAAGAAAGAATATCTTTAAGATATTCCACATACAATTACTTATTTTAATTTATTATAGTTAACTTAGTATCTTTTACTATAGAAGATATTTTGTATCTGGTTGTGTTATACAAAATTTTAAATAAAAATATCTTTAAGAATGATCACGGAACGATAGTGTTTAAGCTATTTGGTAAGAATTTTAAAATTTGTACACAAATATGATAAATTTATTGAAACGAAAGTTTTTTAAATATATATAATTTAAATAAATAAATCTTTAACGAACTTAGGCTGCACAAATAAAAATATAATAATTTTCTACGTAAAACCTTATACAATACTTTTCTTTATGAACTCATTTAAAAAAAAGGTTTTTTTGGATATGCTTATTGATATGCTTCAGTATCAGTGATATAATTTGCTACTAAATAACAGATGATAAAAGTAGATGAATATTTTTCATAATGTAATATTATGTAATAGTTGGGGCAATTTTTAAACATGGTTTATTGAGTAAAATAAAATTAAAAAATTGAATTTTCTGATCCCTTTCAAATTACATTTCATTTTAGTCAATTTATCAGTATTTGTTGTAATTTATAAAAAAAAAGATGCAATTTTTGTTTAAAAATCTATATTAAAAAAATAGGCTTTGCAACAGAAGATTTTCAATATTTTTTTCATAATAAATTTAATATTTTAAATATTTCTTAATTATTTAGATATAATAATAAAATAGTTATAAATTTAGATATTAATTTAAACTTCTATTCTTGATATTTTAGGTGCGAAGAAATAACAACAGTAGACAATAGACATCACTTAAATGCATCTGCACCCAATATACTTGATGATGAAGTGCCTTCTTTACATTCCAATTATAACTTTACTAGTTCCACATTTGAAGGTAATGTAATTTGAACGAATGTAGTATACAATATTTATGAATAATGATAAATTTATATTGATTTTTTTACATAATAACATAAAATAAATGTGTAGTAAAATAATATAAAAAATTATAATATAATCTATAATATATAATTATAATAAAAAAATATTATATTTACATATATATATATATATATATATGTAAATATTTTCATATAAATATATTCACTTAGAAATATTTTTTTTTTTACAATTAAGCAAACGTGTATGGAACAAAATTTTATTGTACAATAGTTTTGAAAAATTATGTATAAATTTTTGGTAAGTAATATTTTGATTGTAATGTCAGTCAATAATACATGTCAAATTTACATATTAAATAATATATTCAAGAGAAAGAAATATCTTGCACTAATATTATTTTCTCTTGAAATTTGGGCATACATAATAAAATATTTCTAGTTTTCTTTTATTGTTCACTTTTAAAACACTTCGTTTAGAGAAACTGTGATGCTATTATGTAATAAATATAGTATATAAAAATAAATTCAATTCAGCATTATTTTGTTTGGCGATATATATTGGTTCTTAAATACTTATAATTTATAAATAATATGTTCATAATTATGACTTTTATAGACAACATAATGTACTTTAATAACTTTATCATAAAAATATCATATCTTATTTTCAATAATAAAAATTAAAATAATAAGTTGATTTTTCTAGACCATTTTGCAGGATTATATATTTTTAGAATGAAAAGATTATATCCATTTCTTTATGAGAAATTGGAAAAAGCAATAACAGTAGAAAATGATATCTCTTGTTATGGTACAAAAAGAAGAGAATAGATGAAAATAAGTTTTATTTTACGGATAAGTGTATAAATATTAATTTATAATAAAAACAAAAAAATGTAAATAGTGATAAAGAACTAATAAAAGAAATAATCAAGACAGAGAGAGAGAGAGAGACAGACAGAGAGAGAGAGAGAGAGAGAGAGAGCTGAAACATAAAAAATAATGGATGAATAGCAAAATTTAGTTTGCAAACTAAAGTTATTTCCCAAAGGGATGATATAATTTCTTCAGGGAAGCTGTAAATGACTGAACGTCTAAAAATTTGAACAATTATTTTTAACGAAAACGGTTTTTATATAATACCTTTTGTATTCAGTAATGCAAAACATTTAAATTACTAAAATATATTCTCCATGGAGTCACACTCATATTAAATTATATAATGAATTATATTATAATATAAATAATTTATATATATATATACAGCAGCAATTAACAACTTGCAACATTTTTTTTATTTATGTTTATATTTAATAAAAATATTACAAACAAATGAAATTGAATATGTATATGAAATATATATATTTTTATAAAATGAGTTATTAAAGAATTCAGTTATATACATTTTTCGTAATGAAAAATAAATTCAAATTTTGAATCATTAGGTATCTATTGAAATCTATTGAAGTAAGTTGATCTACATTTCTATATAAATAATTTTAATATAGTAAAAATGACATTTTAACGATCATGTACAACAGACTTTTAAATTACTTCATAAACGCAATTAATCATTTGAAAGATATTGTTGGTCTAGATAAAAGTATAAAGAAAAAAGGTTTTAATTTTTTTTCAATAAGGTAATATGGATAATATAGGTAATATAGGTAATATAATAATATGGAAATGCAATGAACATAACAAAAAACTTCAATTTTAAATATACCTATAATCTTCATATTACACAGTGCACTCAACGACATTATTTTAGAAGTCTTTCATATAAAATCGATCATAATTTAAAATTTATTATGCAAGTATGTGAAATTAGTTTATATTAAGTAAATTAGTACTTTTCTAACATAAAAGTTCTTTAAATACATAATACTATATTAATTTGAAACCAATAAAGTTTGTATGAATATTATTATTATCTTATATATCTGAGTATATCAAAAAATAAATAATTATGTAATGTTATGATATAAAATGACACAAGGGATTGAGTGAAAAAAGAAAATGAAATGTTAGTTTACGAATTGAGTAAATGTATGCTTTAATTTGCATAATAAGTTATATATATATATATATATATATATATATATATATATATTAAATAAAAATAATCATAATAATGCTTTAAATTAAATATTTAATCAAGGTTAATATCAAACAAAATATTTATTTTGAAGATTTGATTTATGGTATATGAGTCAAGTAGCAAAAATTAAAGCTAAAAGAGGATCATCGATACTAAGAATATTAAAATGAAGTTAAATAAATCTACACTTTATAAAGATATTTTTAATCAACAATTTATTGTTGAAAAATATGTTAATAAATTTGTAAATAGAATATGTTTGGTCAACATGGATCTAAAATTTTTAAAAACAGCTAAACGTAAATAAATAGAAAAATTAATGGTAATTCAAATATTGGTACAATTGAAGCAATTTGAATATTATCTTATGTTATTTTACTTAATTTATACGTTATCTAAAATTTGAATTATTGAATTGTAAATATTTTAGAAAAAAATATTTTTTAAAATATTGAATAACTTTAGTGATACTGATAATGACTTCTTTTTTCGTGTATATTCATTTAAGTCTTATGACAGAATATTTAATTGTAAAATAACATCGAATTTAATCTTTTGTTAATGTTTTAACTTTTTTACAGTACACTAAGAATTATGAAATTTAATCAAATCTTGGATAGTTATTTTTATTAACAAGTATAAATAATTTTTAACAGTAATTATGTATTACAGGCATTTTAGAAATGTCAACATCTGATAATACAATACGATTTAGTGGTCATACACTTGATAAAGCTACAAAAGCAAAAGTAAGTTCAATAAATATTATTTTATTTTTACCATATTCATAAATTTATTCTTTGCTTATAATTACTAAATTATCGACATTATTAAAACAAATAATATTATATTGTCTGACTATTAATATTATTTAAACATTAACATTAATTATTTTAATAATTTTTTGTATTCGAAGTATTATTGGTGTCTATATAATTTCTTATGAGTTAACAATATTCCAATTCTTTCCCAATGTTAATTATCATGACTTCTTCCCCTCTCCCAAATATTTGTATAGTAAGTGTTAGATTAAATAATTAAGCATGATTATAAAATACAATTAAATCTATTATATCTATATCTACATATAAATCTCCATAATTATTGATAGAATTATTAGTAAAAAGTATATTTCAATTAGACAATAATAAAAAATCAAGGAATTATTTTATTTTCAAATAATGAAGATTTAATGTCTCAGCAAAAAAGTGATAATTACTCAGTATAAAATTTAGTGGTTGGTCATAGTTATGCTGTATTTAATTATCTACAGAAGAGAAATTGATATTCTTGTAATAATAAATGAATAGTTATTAGTAATTATAGTAGAGTAACTGATAGAAATATTCAAAGATAAATTTAGTATTTTAATTGTTTATACATTATATAAGAACTGATCAGTAAGAATTCCTAACTGATTATTGCTTAGATACTTATATATATGAAAAAGCAGTCCATAATTATGATAATTTTTTTAACCATGATGGCACATAACTACACTTAAGTATTTACTTCAGTAATCTGATCTAAAAATAAAATGTTTGTTTATATTCTCTTCCCTGTAAAATGCATATCATGAAATATTTTATATCGGTGATCCAGAATCAAAAAAAATTTTAAGTATAAATAAAAAGTATATAAATTTAGTTTTTAACTAATTGATATTAGTTTTAGCTATAACAAGAAACTTTAATTCTGGTGAAGTATAAAGCAAATGTAATACATCTTTTATTGATGAGAAATTGAATTATAACTATTAATTGCAAAAAATACATTAGTACGAGTAAACACAGACATAACAATTTATAGCTTGAACAATATTAAACACATTACAATTAAATATCAAAACATTGTTTTTTATATATCCTCAAGATTTATTTGCAGTTCTTAATACAATTATATTAAAATTTTTTTAATAAAAGTTACAGTTTAAAATCAAAGACAAGATAATGAACATAAAAAATTTCTTTTATGATTAATATAAATATATTTATTTTACATTATTTATATTACTTATGGCTAATATAAATATATTTTATATTTTTATATAATTTTAGTATAAACTATAGCTACAACTATTTTCAGTATCCAAGACAAATTTTTTTTCCTTAATATTTATAAAATATGTATAATTTGATTGATGCGATAATAACAAAAATTAATTATTTCGGTGATAAATTATTATTTTAATTATTTTGTTATATATATGTATTTATGTTAATACAATAGAAAATATTTTTGATTACTTAAACTATTTTAAATAAATAATTTCATTAAATATGAATATTTTTGAAGATTATAGAAAAATTTCAGTAAAGTTCTTCTAGATGATTTTAAATAAGTAGAAATAGATTTTAGTGATTATTTAACAAACAAAGTAAGTAATTGATAAAGGCAAGTATTTGATATTAATGAAATAGTTAATGATAAAGTCCAAAAATACATATGTATGCAACTTATTTTATAGTCTTATAGAGTATTTAATTTGTATGAGTAACTATTATGCATCAATAATTTAATAATTTTCGATAAGAAGAAAAATAGCATACTCACCGTTTTTAAATTAGTAGCTTTGAAAATTCGATGGTAAATATTTTTGTAAGCATCTAGATCTTGCTGGTATATTTAAATTGAAAGTGGGTAGTATTTATAGTTGATTGTTCTCATTATCTTTATTTTGATAAATTATTCCTTTCCTATATGGTGCTATATATAGATTAATTTTCCATTTTTCGATTGTAACAGTAATTCATCCTATTTTACATTGTACTATTATTATAAATGCATATCAGCAGCTCTAATATATCTGTGTTGAATATTAACTTTACTCAAGAAAATATATCTTATACGTCGTATACAATTTTTATTTACATTATTACATTAAATTATTTAAATTTTATATAAATAATAAAAAAACTATAAATAAAATTATATAAATTATAAAAATACTATAAGAATGAAATTATATAAATTATAAAAATATATAAACTAAATTAATTTATATTATTTTTAAACAAGTATAAAAGTAATATATTTAAAAATTATTTTTATTTCAGGTAACGTTAGAAAATTATTATAGTAATCTCATTGCCCAACACATAGAAAGAAAACAAAGATTAGCAAAATTAGAAGAGTCTTTAAAAGATGAAACACTTTCGGAACAGCAAAAGCAAGAAAAACGATTGCAACACGCACAAAAAGAAACTGAATTTCTTCGTTTAAAACGTTCAAGACTTGGGGTTGAAGATTTTGAACCTCTTAAAGTTATTGGTAGAGGAGCTTTTGGGGAAGTAAATATTAATTTAATATTGTATTTCAAATATATATATTTTGTTATTAATAGAGGATTAATTAGATTTCATAAATTATGTAATTTTATAACGTTATTGAAAATCTATGGATGACTCATTTAAAAATATTAAATAAAATTATAGTAATAAAAAATTCATAATCTTTATAAAGTACAAAAATTAATATACTGTTAGTTTATTTTTATATAAATTACTATTTTAAATGAACGTTTTATTTTAATTTTTTGTTAATTTTTTAATTTGAATTAAACATTATTTATTTACCTATACATTGAAATATAATAATTGATATTAAATATACAACTTTCATTCTCTGATACATAGCCTTGTCGATATTTTTAATGTTGTTTAATAGAATAAAGTTTTATTACATAACCTTAAGAAATTGTTTTGCAATATATTAAATTTATAATGAATTAAAAAAAAATTATAATTTCATAAAATGAATGTTATATATGTGTGTGTATATATAGTAATAGATTTTTGTAAACATTTATTTATAGTGTTGTTTTTGACATTTTGTTCTAAATTGTGATAAACTTTCTGAAGTCGTTAAACATCTGGTAAACTCAAGTCATTAGACATCTGGAAATAATTGTTACACCCAAAATTTAGAAGTAACGGTATACAAACGCATTCACTGTTATCAAGTCTAGCCATACTGTAGCTTGGATAAGTCAAGCGAGAGCGCTTTAGTCTTTCACAGAGGTTCCTCTTGGCGTGAAAGCCACGAGAAGACTACTCTCTCTGATTGAAGGCGCAGCCGTTAGGGGCGCTGCAAGTAGAAAAGTGCTCTAAAGACGCCAAAGTCAGAGGCGCTATGATTGGAGACGCCAAAGAAGCAAGCGTTCCTTAAGTGGACGCCGTGGTCAGCGGATTGCATTTAACTAAGAAGTCTTTTATGAGGGGCGCTACGGAGAGCGGATGCTCTCTCTTACGAAGGATGCCGCAGAAGATGTCTGTCTTAATAAAATCCATAGATGAGGCGCTATCTTTTACGAAAGACGTCACGGAGGACGAACGCACTCACTCAAGCTGAAGTCCTCAAGGAAGAAGGAAGAAGGAAGAAAGAAGCTCCCTCGGCAGAATCGGCAATTAAGCCCTTTGTGCCACCACATAGCAGCTCTTGGTGCCCTAGCCACCTGTCTGAGTAGACTGCAAGGATCCTGTGCCAAAGCGCACTTCTCATACCAGGGGCCATAGCCACCTAACACTCACCAGAGTTGATTTCAAGGATCTAGTACCAACGAGCACCTTTTCAAGAAGGATACCACAATCAAGTTATCACCATGTGGCACTACACGAAGATGTGTCAAGAGATTTACTACCTCTTATAAGTGTAATAATTTATCAACAAGCATACTAGGTTAAGAGGATCTGAAGATTTACGACCACCTGCCCCTACATGTAGTGCATGCTAACACCACAGGGCAATCACCATAGAACTGCAAGATCACAACGATTCTCAACACCAACTTAGAATCATTATATTGTAGTTTGTAAAGAAAAAACGCAATAAACAGCACGAAAAGCAGATGGTTAAATATTTAATTAATGCGCTACACCTTCTACTTGCTCGCACTTTTTCTCCCACCTTTACAACTGGTGGTCTTAGTCTAATTCTAAACATTTGGTCCTTCGAATCCAATGAGTGGAATTCTAAACACATTTACTGTATTAATTTTTAAATAGATTTTAAATAGACTATGTATGTTTTTTATACATTTTATTAGCAATCGTTCCGATTATAAAACGAATAGTTTATTTAAAATGGTTTCAAAAACGATATTTGTCAGACAATTAAAAAAATTCAATAAGAATAAACTAATGTACTTATTTTATATAATACGGATTGTGATATAGTAGTGGTATAATTCATTCGTTTCATGTTTACACAAATAGCCACCAATATGAAGTACTGTGTATGTCGATACCTTTTGCCTGAAACTTTTCCTTTGGTCTTCTTTCGTTCCTTTCATTCTTTACCATATATTTCACGAAATTACACTTTATACTTTTCTTCCCATTTTTGTGGTATTTTACATTTGTTATTTATCTACCTTATATTGAGACTCAAATTTATTCTTTTAATTCATCAATTTTCATTTCTCGCCTAGTATTGGACTCTACTTTATAATTGTCGGGTTTTTATGAATTTTTTTCGGCATTGATTTATTGTCTTTATATATTATAACTTCGAGCAGATGTGTGTACATATATAAATGTTAACTTGCCGAATCAGATATCGGAATTCGTATTAATTGTATATTCAGTATAACTTTAAACATTTTATTATTGTTAATTGTAGAATGGGATATCTTAGTAGAACTACAAAAAATTTACGATTTGGAATAAATTATCTAGTTATACTTGAATCAAGGAAATATATTAATAATATATTTTGATTTGTAAATAGTTTCTTTTTTGTAAAATGTAGAAATCTAAATATAAAAAATAAATGAAAAAAAATTATAGAGTGCTTGTTTTAAATATAGTCAGTAATATCGGTTTACATTTAAAATTTCATGTAATTTTAATGTAATTTTATGCCAAGTTCCTCATGAATTTTGTTTTTATAATTTTAAGTTTGCAAAAGTAAATTTTTAATTCAGATTACTTTCTGAGAAATTGATTGTTTTTATATTTTTGTCTTTTCTTGTATATAAAATACTTTTTTTTATGGATGGATTATTTAAATTTGTATGTGTTAAATTATTATATTATGAATTACATTGTTCTTGCAAATAATAATTTATTCATACTTATATCTATGTTAGCTTTCAAATTTATGTATTAGTTTAGTTCAAAATTGTTTATATCAATTTGTTATTATTATTACATAGTATTATAATATATAGTATTATTTATTAATACTTTATGTGAACAAATTGTATAGATCGTTGTGAAATATTCTAATATTTCAATTTTTTTTTACAACGTTTAAATTTCAAAAATAAATGATAATACGTTTCTACTGTTAAAATTCTTTTAGATAATATTTAGAGAAATTTTATATATTTTTTATAAATATAACCTATTAATATTGATGTTAGGTAAGGCTCGTTCAAAAGAAAGATACAGGACATGTTTATGCTATGAAAATACTACGAAAAGCTGATATGTTAGAAAAAGAACAAGTTGCACATGTGAGAGCCGAAAGGGATATTTTAGTAGAGGCCGATCATCAATGGGTAGTTAAAATGTATTACAGTTTTCAAGATCCTATAAATCTGTATTTAATAATGGAGTTCTTACCTGGAGGTTAGTACATTTTTATTTGTTTATTTTATTTTTCTTGAATTTTGAAAACTTTTTAATAATTTTTATTGACTATTGTATTTATAATATTTTTCAAGAGTTTAAAATATATTATAGAAGTATTCCATTATTCAGTGTAATGCAAGAAAATTAATTATACATTATTTAATCTTATTGTTCTATTGCAGGTGATATGATGACACTTCTTATGAAGAAAGATACTTTGTCCGAAGAATGTACACAGTTTTATATTTCTGAAACATCTTTAGCTATTGATTCTATACATAAACTTGGTTTTATTCATAGGTAAGTATTAGATTTAAATGTAATAAATTCATGTATATTTTGTATTTTTTAAGGAATTTTGTGTACAGACACACATACATCACACGATTTGGAATTAATAAATACATTTATTGTTAACATTTTCGAATCATAGATTATAACTACATTACAACCATGAACGTAGTTTGTACATATATATTTTCTAATTATATTTTATTAAATTCTTTATTACTTTTATTTTGGCACATTTTCTGTTTTTATTTTCAAACCAATTTACTATAATTATTGCACTTAGTATAATAAAATAATACAATTAATGTCTGTAAATATTTTTGTATCTACATAACTATAATTTATAATATATGATTTACCAAAATATTTTATTAGTGAAAAACATTCATTATTTCAAATAGTTTATAAATATGAGTATATTAATGTTTATAAAGTTTGCAAATTTATTTTCTACAGTAAGCATATTTTCAACAATTGTACATTATTTTCTTAAGATAAGACAATATAAGCAAGAAAGAAATATAAATCTGATTTTTTTTATTCATTTAATTATTAAAGATATATTATTTTAAATAATTTTTGAACAGTATTTTAAAAAATTAGCTGTAATCCTACAAGTGTCAACTAATTATTTTACAATGAACGAATGCGTCGATTATCTGCAATCTGCAATCTGCAATTGGATGAATTTTGTAAAGCTATAACAAGATCAATTAGTTTTGTTTGTAATTGTGTTCAGTATAAATTATATATTGAATACGTAAAAATAATAATGTTAGTAAATATTGTAAACAATGCAATGAAAAGAATACACGAGTGTATTAAAATAACTTCAATATTTATTGAAACCAATATTCTATTAGGCTTTGAAATATTTATTTACAATTTTTTAATAAAAATTATATCTACTATTTTATTATAGCTATAATTAAATTTTTCTGCTTATAATCTACTTTATGGTAATCAATTCACAATTAAAACAATTATATGACATTAATTTCATCAATGATGACCATATTTTTTAATATTGATTTTGCTTTGATTCCTTGTTAGTAATGGTAGCTCACAATTGTATTATTTTATACAGAAACATCTTACTTTTTAGATTTTAAATATTTCAGTTAATTATTCGAATACATTTGAATATTCATATAATATTACAATGTGAATCTTATTAGATTAAAAAAAAAAAAAGAAAATCAGGAAAAAACAATTTCTACATTTAAATGCTGTCTTCAAATGTAAAGCCTATATTTATTACAGGTTGCTTTAAAATCACTACAAGTGTAAATTGAAAGTATAATATTATAGATAAAATTGAGAATAATTTGAAAATGCTGGGAAGTTTATTATATTTGTGAAATCTTCATTTGGAAATAAAACATTTTAAGTTTTTTTTTTGAGTATTATGTACAGCTTATAAATTTTTGACTCCATTTAGTTGTAATATGTATTTTTTGAAGCGTTTATTGAAAATATATGAAATTTATTTTAATTATTGTTATACTAATTAGTATTATTCATCATTACAATGCTAACTAAATCTAAATTTGATATTATTAAGACTAAGCTATTAAATATAGAATTATTTAGTTGCAGAAAACAATTTTACCGAAACTGATATTTAAAATTTTTATTGTACACTTAAACTACAGATTTTTATGGTAATTAACAAATAACCAGAAAATTTGATGAAAATTAGATGGCGCGGGAAAAAATGTAGAAAGATTATAATTGTATCTTTCATTAGTATCATATATTAAGTTTACATAAAAGAATAACATTGATTCTATGAAATAATACCTAGGGAGATCAATATTATATTAATTAAAAAATAATATAAAAAAAACATCAAAGGCAACAAAAATAATTATATTGTTACTTTGCATCGATTGAAAGGAAGGTTTATATATATTTTAATTGTAACATAATAAGAAACTACGAGTTACAAAATATAGTATTTTACTGCATATTCTATCAAATTAATAGATATTAGATACGTTCAACTATTGCAAATAACTTCTGATTTATAATCTATGATTTCATGAGTTTGTTTTATAACCTAGATTTGTAACAATTTAATTAGCAATATATTATTTGATGAATAAATTATTTTTAAAAAATTCTACATTGGTCGAAAGTACAGAAGTTAACTTAAAACCGAAAGCCAAATAATTTATGTATATTATAATTTATGCTAATCATGCATATCAAAATAACTAAAAAATCAAAATTAATATAACGCCTATGACAAAAAATGCAGTGTCTATTATCAATTGAAATTTGAGGAATAAAAATTAAAGGTTTCTTAAAAGTATTAACTGCTTCAAGTTCTAAAATTATTACTATAATAAAGATAATTTGATCAATTTGAATAATGGAAAAATGATATTTAATATGAATACTAACAACATTAGGTTATAATAAATAGCATGATAAAAATTAGTCAATAAAACAAAAAGATAAAAAATGAGAATATTTTTCACCCAAGAAAAAATAGATTGATAAAAATAATATTGCCGACTCAAATTCAATGATAGTAATTAAATTATTTAATGCGAAGATGACAATGTTATATCAACATTTAGAGAAAATAATATTGAGATATATACGCTACGTATGAAATAAGAATGAAACGAAAATTTTCTTCGAGATACGTTTAGAATGAAATATTAACAAAATTTTAACAATTATTTCAAAGTTGTAGGAGATGATAAAATATAGATATGTAAATGTTTATTTAATAATGTATAATTTATTACTAGAATTAAATAATATTGATCTCACTGTTTTAGTCGAGATTATTATCAGAACGAGGCAGGTAATTAAATTGACAAATAATTTTATAATATATTTTCTTTGAAGGCAATTTTTTTATTCAATTACGATGTTATTTTTAAGCAGTTTTGTAATACAAACTTTTTACAGTTATATATATATATATGGATTTTTTATTTCTAGTTCTTATTTTAATTTGATTTTTAATCCTAACTTTAATTTTCAAAGATAAATGTTTTAGGTACATTAAAATTGTTATTATTTTTCCGTTGCAGAATGCATCTGTTTTATACGTGAACACCTTCATGTTAATCATAAATTTTAATAGCAGCATTTATAAAATTCATGAAAATGGATGCGCAATAAGTTTTTACTCGAAAGAAAAGTTCTTATTGGAAAGGAAAGATATAAACGAAAGCAAGGACATAAACCATATTTAAAGGTTGGCCCTAACACAGATTGCGTAAATCACAAGATTTGAAGGAATGTATCACTGATACTGAAGTAATTTTAAAAGTTCTGGGAAGGACAATTAATTTGTTAGAGAAACATAATCTTGGTACATCTTACACAGTATAATCTATGGGATTAGTTTTAGTGTACCCGATTTTAAGTATATTCTTGATCTCCATAACGGTCTGTGTAATTTTATATGTAAGCTACAAATTTAGCGCGAAAACAAGCATCAACTTGTTTTGATATCCTTATAGTTTGTATGTGTTTTTAGCGTCCTACACTTTTACCTTTTTTAAGATATTACACCGTTTCTTAGTATTGAATTTTCTTTATTTAACTTAAAAACAAAGAAATTAAAAAAATTTTACTCTGAGTATTTCCTTATCTGGATGAGTAACGAGGCATTGAAAATAAGATCTAGCTATCTAATTTAAGTTATCACTAAAATAACTGCTTTCTTGAATGCCTGGACCACAATGGATATAATTGCCGTAGTTAATATTTGTGTTAATGCTTACATCGCTGCTTTTGTGATCTGTTTTTTAAATACCAGGATAGGCTGAAGGACTAATGGTGATTAAATTTGAGATTCGATACTTTTTTTTAAATTTTATCTGTTCTGTTTCCGATGAGATTTTCAACGATTTTGCAACAATCATTAAAAAATTTTTTTTTTGTTAATTTAATAAAATATTTGTCTACCATATTAAAAATTTAACTTTATTTTTTTTTTGTTTATTTTAGTATTGATTAATTTATTTTAACGTTTGCTATAATAATTCTAATTTATTATTTTTCATTTGATGTTGGCTACAAAGGTTGTGTATTTTGCTTTCAGTCACTATTATATAGGCAATTTTGGAATAATAAGTTATTTGTCAATATATTGTTAGTAGTTTTTAGTTAGTAAAATGCTGTGTTGTACGTAATGAGTAAATGAAATCCCATATATATATCGTCGTTTACAGTTAATTCCATAGAATACGCTCAATATATAATAGCTAAAGCATTATTTTACTACAAATACGTGCGTATATAAAACTAAATGCAATGTCTGTGATGTCAAAGTTTTATATAGTTCGTTAGATAAATATTAACAATTAGTAATTTGACAATTTAAAATTTAATGTAATTTGTTTAATTCAGTAACTATATTGGTTATTTTAAATACTAAAACTTTTATGAATAATTAAAAAATTTCAAATAGAATGTTTAATATTTCCCTATAATTTCGAATAACTTTTAATCATTTATTATATTTTGCATTTACGTCAAATTATAAATTAATTACATTCTTTTATTTTCATTTTAATTCTACTAAAATATTTATAATTAATTTATTTTTCTCTAAGCTAATTACTGATTTTCGTAATATTATCTAGAGCCTTATAATATTAATTACTATTACTCGAAGATAAACTGAAAGATTTTTACTTCCATGTATATATTACTTTATATACTCTATAAAAATATATATATATATATATACATCTTACACATAGATTATCAGTTTAGATAATGATTTAAGATTATATTTGTATTTTATATTTTAAATTAAATATGATTTTTATAAATAATTTATTAATTATATTTATCAATATTTCTTACCATTTAAAAAATATTTAAGTAAAGTTATGCTTAGTATTTTTAATTCAATTTAATTATGTCTTGTAGTTCTAAACTTTGTTTTATTAAATTTGATAATAAAACCGCAGTATTAATGTCTAGTGTGTCGATTATTTTATATATGAAATAAACAAGAAAGTATCCACGTTAATCAACAAAAACATACGTGTATACTAAATTATATAAGTATATATATTGAATGTAGTATATTTAATTATAATTAAATTAATTAATTTAATATAATAATAAATTGTATTATAATGTAATATATTATGTTGTAAAGAAGTTTACGATTAAAATAAAATTATTATATCATAAACTAAAATAAAATAACTAATTTTCCAAAACTGATAATAGTTTATACAAGTTTTTGATAAGTGTACAGTGTTCTATGATGAATACTCTAATATAAATATAAGACGATAAATCAGAAAAAGGGGAAATTTTAACAGCTATTAATCATTGGCTGAATAAGTAGAGCTATATATGGTTGAAAAGAATAAGTGTACCAATAACAGGGTAAATTTTACAATATAGATATTTATTATGTTCCATATATCTATTATCAATATATTTTACATATTCTATATGTTTTTTCTATTATATCTATATTGTTGTATTTTAGTTGTTATGGCCATTGATAGAAAATATACGAGTATTTAATCATTTTCATGCATTCTGCTATTTGTTTAAATACTAAATGAAGTTCATGTTACATTTTAAGTTAGATAAATTATATTTAAAATATGAGGTTTTGAGCAAAGTTTGTAATATATAAATTGTAAGTAATTATGTAATAAAAATTTGTTAACTAAATTATCAGTTTTAATTTCTTAGCAAAAACTAAAGATATGAATTATATTTTTAATATACATCTTTTAAAAATAAGTAATATAAAATTTTCATACCATTATGTACTTGGTAATTATGTGAATACTGGATATAGCTAAAAATAATATGTAATATGTAATGGAATCATAAATAAATGAATGATACATTATAAAATAAATAAATAGGAATTCTATAATGTTACTAGTTAATTTTTCAAAACAAATCTAATTGATCTTAGAAACTTATCAAACAATTTATTCGAATGAAAATTTCTCTTTCATAATATTGAGCAAAAAATAAGGGGTTTCATTGACATTTTCAAATTATGTTTTAAAAGGATATCGATCAATTTGAATTTAAAGTTATTTTGAAACTTGTTTATATATCGTTTTTTTACAAAAGATTCTTTTACTTTGTAGCTATTTTAGAATACTGTTAGTTTTGATACGTTTATTCTATCTCATATATATATATATATATATAATTATAAAAGAGTTATAAGATGTATTATAATATGCCTTATACCTATTTCAGAGATATAAAACCAGATAATCTTTTATTAGACGCTCGAGGACATATTAAATTATCAGATTTTGGTCTATGTACAGGATTGAAAAAATCTCATCGAACTGATTTCTATAGAGATCTTAGTCAAGCAAAGCCATCCGATTTTAGTAAGAAGTCAAATACTTAAATTAACTGAATATTATGAATTTAATATAGAATAATGAACGTGTATTTCAACATATTCATTATAGTAGTATTGTTTACGAATGATTATACATGACAATATGTAATATTTAGTATTTTTTTTACTTTTCCTTTTTTTCATTTTCAGATATTTCTATTAATTAATACTTAATTAAAACTTCTTAATTCATAAAATATACAGCCTAAAATTAATGCAAACAGATTTACTTTTCGTCTGAAATAAATTTGTCAATGATTTAAATATTTTTAATAAAAATTAATTCAAATAAGTTTTCTTTTATAAAAAAAAAACAAAATAATAGGTTTCACTCAAATAGCGTAAGGATTGCATATAGTATCACTTAAATTTTTACTTTATCGCCAGAGTTACGAAATATACATTATAAAAGATACAGTTTTACTTTAAATAATATATTAGTAGCTAATAACTGATATAATACATAAAATATATCAATGTAAATGCAGTTACAAATTATGAAAGCATATTCTAATTCTTAACGAGAATTTATGAATCTAAAGCGTGAATAAATAGATTTACACTAAAACGATTGTAAATTACATCTCCACTAAAATCGTATCCTAAGCTGTATTTGGAAGACTTAATGTAAGATAACGTAATTAAACATAGCTTATTTAGATATAGTTTTTATATTCTATTACTTATATTTTGCATTAAAATTCTAGAAGTTGTTTTGTATTACCAATTACTTAGGAGACAGAATGAACTGTATTTGAAAATGTTTTTGGAAAGAATATGTTTATGAAGGCTTACTGAGAACACAGCATTGGTTAAGAAAAAAGTATATAAATTTGGTGTTTTTTAATATTTTTTAATTTTATCAACGTTATAATTCCGTATAGTGTATATTAGGAAACCAGATATAAATTATATAAATTTACGTGTAAGTATACAGTTTCATAAGTGGATTTATCTGCGATACATATTTCATTAAGGTTTAACAAAAACAATCGTACTAACTATTATGAGTATCATATATTTAATCTTTCGATGAAAACTTAATATTCTAACTTGTATATATCACTAGATAATATGACGAGTCATTAAGTAAATAAATATCAAATTATGCGAATAAATCAAGCTGCATATACAATAAGAATAATAAATTCCTAATACACCATCAAAACAAATTTTTAAGGTTTTATTCTATCAGTAGGTACTAGGAATATTTGTTTGAGTAATGTGGATTGAAGATCAACTTAATATAATACCGAATGTAATGAGTAAAAGATTCTTTTTAAATATAATTTGAATATAATTTTGTACGTGTATTAACGAAATATTGGTGCAAAATGAACCGTATTAATAAAAACATAATCAATGCATCTATTATAAATGATCAATATAGATCATTTATATAGATCAATAGATCTATATAATCAATAGATTATATAGATCAATATAGATACTTAAATAATTTATTTTAAGTCTTCAATTTTTTTGCACAGTATGGTTGTATTAAAGTTTCTTAAAACGTAAAGGTACTGTTATTTTACACATAGCTTATTAATATCATACGAAAGTTTGAAGTTTTTTGAAATTATATTCCAATACTTCTATTTTGTTCTGTGTTTAATTTATAACACGAATATTATTATATAACATTATGTAACATAATATTTAAAAAAATAAATATCACATATATTTATAAATTCATTATTACATATATTCAATTTTTTGTAGTGGCATCGTGCAGTAGTGATAGTAGTGGTGCAATGGATAGTAAAAGACGAGCTGAAAGTTGGAAAAGGAATCGTAGGGCACTAGCGTATAGCACGGTTGGAACTCCTGATTATATAGCTCCTGAAGTATTTCTTCAAACTGGTTATGGTCCAGCTTGTGATTGTTGGTCCTTAGGTGTAATAATGTATGAAATGTTAATTGGTACGAATCTTAAAGTTCTTGTTTTCAAAAAATAATTTTAATTTTACAAAAGTATCATGCGTTTTACATTAATAAAATGCTTATTGAATTTCAATTTTAATATAGTTAATTTTGATTATAATTTATTCAAGTTTAAAGAAATCAATAAGATATGATTTTACTATTTTTATAAAAAATATCTTTATGAAAACATTTATTTTAATTATTTAGATGATTTTTATTATATAGATTATTTTTAATAATAAAAAATAAATGCAATAATCTTTATCAGTTTGGTTGAATATAACAAATTGTCTTTATGATATAGCTACTTCATTATATTAAACTTAAATATAAAATTTTTATAATGAACTAATTTTTGCAGAACTCTTTTCATTATTTAGAATTTAGTTAATATTTGTTTTTTGTTAATGTCGGATAAATTATTAAAATTGTAATTTTTATTGTATGCAATTTTATGTATTATATAATTTGTAATTAAAATTGTATGAATTTATTATAAGCTATAATTCGTAATAGAAGTGATATATTTAATTTTACAACATTACAATTTATTTCGCAACAAAATTTATTGCCAACTAGATTTTAATAGCAGTACAATTAGTTTTTTATCAATTAAATATGTTAAATTGTTGAGAAGATAACTATTATAATGCAACTAATATATCAATTATGAAACAAATAAATTAAAGTCTTTCACTTTACTATATTATAGGATATCCACCTTTTTGTAGTGAAAATCCACAGGAAACTTATAAAAAAGTTATGAATTGGAGAGAAACTCTTATTTTTCCTCCAGAAGTACCCATCAGTGAAGAAGCTAAAGATACTATAATTAAATTTTGTTGTGAAGCTGATAGACGATTAGGTAAGTTGAAAATGTATACTTAATTTATATAATATATTATTTTTAATTGATATTAATGGTACAGGAGCTCAAAGGGGGATCGAGGAATTAAAACTAGCCCCTTTTTTTCGTGGTGTTGATTGGGATCACATTAGAGAGAGACCAGCAGCTATTCCAGTTGAAGTAACGTCAATAGATGATACTTCAAACTTTGATGACTTTCCCGATGTTAAACTTGAAATAAGTAAGCGATTATTACTGTATTTAATATTCTTTAGTTTGACTAATTGATAAGCGATTTAAATATTTTTATTTAGTTACATTACATCTACTAAATAGAAAATGTATAAGTAAACATTTTCGCTTTAGACATTAAAATTACTTTTTCATAATTACATGAATTAAAAAGAAATATTTATTATTTAATTTATTATATACAAAGTTTTATTATAAATAAACAATAAATAAAATATCAACAAATTTTTTTGTCGATATATTATATCAGTTATTTAATTTAACCTAAACGTATTCAATATCTTATACTTCCAATTTTTTATAATATTGCGTATGAATGTATTTTAATTCGAATAATTCACTTGTTATTATCTTTATTATATCGTAATATGTAACTATAATTTTATTATTATATTTATTATAGCGTCAGCTCCGACTTCACAAGATGGAGAAGTTATTTATAAAGACTGGGTATTCATAAACTATACTTTTAAAAGATTTGAAGGTTTAACCCAACGTGGGACTACAAATAAAAAATAGCAATTATGACAGTTTCACTTCAACTATATGTACAAATGAGTCTTCGTTGATCAGAATCACATTTACGTTAATTATTAATTTAAAGTGTAAAAAAATATTACTTTAAGTATTTAAATGGTTTTAATAATTTTAATAAGAATTTTCATAGTTATGAATAGTTCTTAGTTATGCTAATTAGGTAAATATCTTAAAAATAAATTTACAATTAAAATTACGCACACGCAAATAAGTATAATTTCATAATGGATAATCTTTGTATTATTATTATATTAAATATTATATATAAATCAAAAGATCGCTACAAATTTATTATGTACAGATGGTATCACACTTTACATAAAACAGTTTATTAGTAATTATATGAAAATATTAAAAGGTAAAAACAAAAGATTTTATTGAAATTAATTTCCTATAAAATGGTTTCACTCAAGATTATTTTTAATTTTTAGAATACATTTTTAAATAAATAATTTCATATAATAACGAAAATAAAGAATTTGATGGTTAGGATGTTTAATATCGTATTTTAATATATATATATATATATCTGTATATGTGCATATATGTATGTATGTATTTATGCATATATTAATATATGAAAACACCTCATTGAATGGAGAAATTTATGATTAAAAAAAAATAATATAAGAATGACAAACACATACATTTTTGATACTTTTCTGCGTGATATGATGTTATATAAACAGTAATTCAAAGTAATAATAATACTTACAATACTTATATATAGTAGTTCGTGATGATGTAGCGAATATTAAAATATAAGTAAAGTACATTTCTAAATATGTAATCACTTTATAATAAACTATTTTTTAATTATTCAGTAAGAAAATAACATCAGAGCCATTAGTATAGAGGAAAAAAAACAGGTAATAGCAAAATTCTTAGAATTCTAATGATTTAGGATAAATATGCGTGAATAGTATAGAATGATTACTATAATTAAAATAGAGTAAGAACGCAAATGTAAGTAACAACGGTCTATCGAATGTTATATGCAGGTTAATAAACTAGTATTCGTCATCTATATATAGTATGTAAAATGGAGAAAAAACGCATAACAATAATAAATAGAAGCATATTACTTATTTTAAACGAAGAACTCACAAAATAATATTTATGACTTTGGCAATAAAAATTCTAGACCTCGTACGAAAATTACTTCTATATCTCGTTTATGGAGCATGTAACTTAAGTAAGCTTTCAGCCAAACGGAAATTAATGTACTTTGTTACTCTGATCTACAATTCTTTTCAGAAATTTCTGTATAATGTATCTGTTAGATTAGTAATTAATTATAAAAATTTATTCGAAATTTCTTTTATAAAATAGATATCTAAATATTTATTGCAATGGAACTTTCCCCTTGCAAAATTATATTTTTAAATAAGATTATAATATGGAATGTAATTTATTGTACGTTTTCTTTTTTTTTTACTAATGTTTATATGAAAATATAGTCAAATTTCAATGAAAATCTGTCTATGTTTTGAATGATACTGAAGACAAACTAACAGTCAGATCGATTTTAAAATCAGGGACAATTTATGTCTTGCATAGTGCTATAACTACGCTTGCACAAAAAAAATTGTTCCGTATTTCGATGAATATCATTATACATTTCGAAGCCTCTCGACTGCAAACTTCGAGACGGATCGATCCCAAATAAGAGGCAATGTACCGACCGATAGTTACTAAAATTAACCCTGTTTAATATCGATTTAGCTCATAAACTTCCCGTCTCTATAGTGAACTCGCTTCGTGCTTCCGTGGCAAATACGGGCGACCTCATCGACTGATAGATCCCAAAAAGGGAGTAAATGTACAGGCCAATAGTTAATAAAATTGATTTTGATTACGAGTGATTCAGATCATAAAATTCCCGCTATTTTTCTGAAATGGCTCCGTGTTTCGACAGCAAATGCGGGAGACCAAATAGCCTGATTTCTCCGAAAATTTAGGCGCATGTACGGACCAACAGTTTTTATAATTGACCTTGATTTCAAGCGATTGAGATCATAAAGTTCCCACTGTATTTGTGAAATGGGTCCCGAGTTTTGATGTCAAATAAGGTCGACTAAATAGCCTGAACGGTCTCAAAAAGGAAGCGAATGTACAGGCCAATAGTTACGACAATTGACACCGATTACGAGCGATTGAGATCATAAACTTCTCGTTCTATTTGTGAAATACATCCATGTTTTAACGGTAAATACGGGCGTCCTAATGTCCTAAAACGGAGGCGCGTGTAGTGGCTAATAGTTGCTACAATTTTGTCAACCAAACGCTCAGCAATTATATTAAAGTGTTCGGAAGTTTGTGGCTTAAATCGTTCGTACTTAATGTCATGTGTAGCCACTGTTGCCCCGTACATGCACAACAATTTTTGGAAAGATCGGGCTATTAGGTCGCCAGAATTTGTCACCCAATGCTGGACAATGAATTTAAAATTTTCGGAAATTGATGACATGACTCTCTCGTACTCAATGTCATGAGTCGCCACTGTTGTCCTGTACATGTACAAGTTTTTTTGGAAAGATCAGGCTATTAGGTCCGCTGCATTTTTCACCCAAACGGTGAAAAATTCATTTAAAATGTTCGGAAGTTTATGATTAATTAATCACACTCAAGGTCGTTTGTAGCTACTGCTCTACCGTACACGCACAACAATTTTTGGGAAGGTCGAGATAACATTCTCTGATAAATTGATTATATTCATGTGACAAAAAATAATTTAAATGCTATAATAGAAAGGAAATACATAAACCTTATTCTGATTGGGCAATTATATGGCATTTATTACAAAAATTTGAAAAGTAAATTGACCGGTTATAAATTCACATAGAATCATTACTTGTTTAAAGATAACTTTAAAGACAGGTTGTATTTTATCAGTGAAATATTGTAAAAATATTTGGAACAAAATACGAAATTGATTAGAAAAGTAACAGAAAAAATTAATTTCACGACAATGTTAAGCAATGTCAGTAAGATAGAAATATTTTTTAAGTATTATTAGCCAACAATTATTTTTATAATAAGTGTATTAAGCATATAATAATTAAATTAAAGAAAGCTGTTCAAATTTTAACGTTTTAATTTATGGCTTGAACTGCCAATTCAATAGTTTAGTGGATTAATCTCTCGCCATAGCGATTTTAGGAAGCAAGAAGGCACCACGGGAAGGGATGAAAAGTATAACGTAATATATATGAGTTCGATTATTAATTTATTCTGCTTATGAATTATAATATTGTAGCGTTGTTAGTTACTTCTATTGAGTTAAGAATTATTCTATTGTAGTGATATGACTTCATTCTTGAGCTCTTGATTGTTTGAGATTTGAATTGCAGTTCGCGCTGGTGCAAGTGACACTGATGTGAGATGCACTACTCAATAATAATACTAAATATAGAATTACACTGAGCACTAAACTGAATTTATCGTAGAAAACAATACTGAGAGCCAGATGTGTACTGACTGATTAGATGTTAAAAGTACAGTGCGTAGCGCGTCAAGGGCTGCTCTTAAATATTCACGTAGAAGCGTGCAACGTCGGCAGCGCACCGGTGACCGTTGCTATGCCGATCAGTACGGTGACGTCACTAGAGTCACTAGAATCTAGCCTTGAGAGTTCATCGGCATTGCTAGTCGGATTAGAGTATAATATTCGAGTATTTAGCGTAGGGAAATTTTTCGACTTCGCTGAATTGTGTTTGTTCGGAAAATAATTCCACAATCTGACTCGTCGGCAAAACGTGCAAAAATTAACTTAGAACAAAAAATCCACTAGATGTTGTGTGGGGTTGCCGGGCAAGTAAAGGGTTAATGGATCGATTCAATAATTAACACATATCTTTATTATTGCTGTTTAATTCATTTATTTTACTTTATTTCCAATGGGAATTATTAACCTTAGTGAAATTACAAATGATCTTTATATTTCTTCATAATTTTATGGTGTTGATATATCTGTTCATTGGATACTTAGAGGATAATCAATTTCTTATTCTCTGCATGTCACTGGTGAGATTATGATTTACTGTAACAAGAAGTAGGTTATAATCTATTAAATATTATCACTTAGAGGTTATGGTCATTGTAGGGCTCTGATCGAACATTACAATATTATTGTGTTTTATCTCAACACGTGTGCAGTTGGCTCTAAATATCGGTCGTAAGAGAGCCTAAAAAGAGATGCGAAGCTGTGCGCCACCTGTGGCGGGAACAACTTATCGTTGGAGGGATTGAAAAGCCACTGTGGCGTCTGTAGCTGGTCTTGTCCTAGAGTATGCCTGGGAGACTTCGGTAGTTGGACCGAAGGTAGATGGACTTAATCCATCCGTTTTCTACTTAAGCCGAGAAATCAAGAATCAGTACTAGCTGTAAGGACTTACTTGCAGTGTATCGTGATTTTCCAGTCTCTCTTCGGTGGCTTGTTATGACGTTCCCTTGCAATGTTGCAACTCTTAACTTCTTTCTTATCTCCACGTGAGATTACAAGTTGTCAGGTCCTATGCAATCTAGTCTTGATGACATCAATTCAACTGTATACTAATTCACAATCGTAGAAAGAACTTCTTATTAAAACTCAGCTAAACAACTTGTCTCTCCGGTCCTCCTCCGTAAGAGTAAGTCGTGACATATCCTTCAACTGTGAGAAGTATTTGAAAAGAATAAGTGAAGGTACATTACGTTGTCCCTTCTTAAATGGTCCACTGGTCCCGATCCACTTGGAATCCCTTCTTCCTTTATTAATTAACCAATCAGGGGTTGATCTTGGGCCGCACAATAGATTATGCACGCCTTCATCTCCACTTCCTTCCGGGCTCAGTTCCGAATTTGCTAATCGGGAAAGTGTCGGAAGTTGGTGAGCCTTTTCCATTGGTCACCTCTCCTTGGTTGCCTCATCCATCTCTGGGACTTGACTAGAAGAAGGGTCCCCTTGGGCGTGGTCAATTTTCCAATGCGATCTACCAGATGTGGCATAGCGAAGAACAATACAAGCATTGTCTTAAAAGCCGAGTGCGCACGTATGGTCATTGCATGTTGTCGCACGTGCGGGTCTACTTTATCTACTCTGGGATTCTACTTTGGGATTTTACCGGCAATAAACCCATTAAGTTCTACTGCACTGGGAGTATGAGCACGTTTCGCTAGAGTTTTCCAGATGTTTTATGACACTAGTGCAAAATAATTATGAACAGGAAAGTTTTTAAGTCTTAAATACAATTTTCATGATATTACTTGCTAGATGTTTTATTGCCTTAAAAAAAAGAGTCTTTCATTCTCAATCAGTGTTTACACGTAAATGTCCAGGTGTTTACACCTCTTCCACTTTTGAATTTCGTCTTTAACTGTTTCAATTCCGAACAAAAGCATTTGTATATATTCTGCAAATAAGAACCAATAATTGGAAAATAATATACACTCATGATGAACAAATCCAGTCAATAATCGAAGGAGAATAAAATTCTGTTTTATCATCCTCATCAGTACACGTAAGAAGTAAATCTAAAAATACTGAAATTATTTATTTTCACAATACCATCGTTTAAAATGTATAATGAAAATATTTTAATTGATGTGGTAATTATTTGTTTCAAAATTGTGAAAGTAGGAGTTGCTCGTGGATACATCTAACTCGATTACAAGTGATCGGAGTCACATTATTCCAGCGGTTTATATAATATCGCTTTGTGTTCATAAGCGAAACGTACGCGAGAAATATTAGGTTCGTTACCATATTAGCCATAAATGTAGGTGTTACTAGTCATCACACCTAATTCCGATTTCAAGTAATTAGATTTGCAAAATTCCCGTCTTATATATAAAATACTTCCGCCATTCAATGGCGGGACCAAGAGCCCCAATGATCAATTCGATTCCAAAATGACGGTGAAGGTATACGATAATATATAATATTATCCAAAGACGGTGAACGTTACTAGTCAACACGTAACATTGATTACGAGTGCATCACATTCATGTATGTGTGTATATACGTGTATGGGATCGATCAGATGACTAGGTCGACCTCTTGAAAGCATCGAAACAGAGCGAATCCATAAGAATTACCTGAAGGTTATAACGCGAAGCATATATAATTATGGTAATTTGTAGCCGCGATTGGTCCCTATATTCGTAATTATTTTTGGATTCATGGAACTATGCTTAGAAATTTTATAAATATGCTCAGAAGTTTGTAATACGAATCGCTCCAAATATGGCTCATTTATGGGCATAATCGGCCCCAACATTCACAGCTATTTTTGGAACGATCAGGCTATTAGGTCGCAAGCATTCGTCATCTAAACGCTGAGGAATTTTATAAATATGGTAAGAAATTTACTACTCGAATCGCTCCTAGTCTGGATCATCTGGATCCACGATTGACCCCTATAGTCGTCTCCATTTCTGGGTCGATTGCGCTATTAGATCGCCAGGATCAGTGATCTATAAATTGAGCAATTTTATAAATATGTTTAGGAGTTTACGACTCAAATCGCTTCTAATCAGCATCATTTGTGGCCATAATTGGCGTCTACATTCGCCGCCATTTTTGGAACGATCAGGCAATTAGGCCATCAGCATTCGTCACCTATACGCCGAGAAATTTTATAACTATTGTTTAGAATTAACTAAAGAACCACTAGATGTTATGTGGGCAAAATGCGTGGGGAAGTGGAAGAGTCTGTGCATTGATTCAATATTTAACACATCTGTTTGCTTTTTTGGTAAGTTACCCCGAGAAAAGGAGAGGTTGTAAAGCTCTTGCTCCTTGTTCGTTTAGTGACACGTGAGGAGACTATAACTGCGTCGTGCTCTTAGGCACAAACTGCAGTTCCTTGGCCTGTGAGTCATGCACTTTGGCACGAGCTTCAAATCCTTCTAAATAAGTAAGTCCTACGCGTGGGCACGAGCCTTGAAACAGGAAAGATCTATACGGAAATTACACTAAATGGTGCAAAGTAGGCTTCATGCGTGATGAACATGATCTCCTTGGGCACAAACTGGCTAATGATGATGAATGTATCAGATAACAGAGGCGACAAATGAACTTGAGTGCCAGAGATTTCAGTGCTAAACTTCCTAACATTTTTAATTAATTGTTCAGCAATTGGGTGTCAAATACTGGCGACGTAAGTGCTCTATCATTCCAAAAATGGTTGTGTATGTACGGGACAAAAGTGACTACAAATGACCGTTAGTGTGAATGATTTATGTCATAAACTTACAATAATCTATGCAGCTTGATTGTTGAATACGAATGGCGAATGGCGCGAAGTTTCGTTCGTTGACACGAGTGCCTTTTGAACGAGCACGTCTGTGGTTGAGGTTATGAATGTAGCTTTATGATTGAAAGATATTGCAAGTGGCGCGAAACTGGATTGCCTACACTTGCGTTGTGTTTTGCTTACTTTCGTAAGCTTCCGATTGCACTAAGGTAAGGGTTACTAAATGAGACGCCCCAGGCGGGCGCGAAACTTGACGACGCGTACTGGAATTTATTCCCCACTGTCGTATTAAGAGTAGCTTCCTCGTTCTTAGTGCTTGTTGATGTAATACTAATATATATATCATTGATGTATGAATATATATATATATAATTAATGTAGTAGATACTACTTACAAGACTAATCGTTGACTCGTCGTCGGACTCTGATAGGCGGATTGTCGTGGCTCCCTTGGAACAGGTAACTACAGTTTCTTCTAGTTACAGTAACTACTGTTCCAGTAACAGTGTTAATGGACAATCCGAAGAAGTGTAAGTCGTTCCCGAAATAGCGCTAAATGGGCTTTCACTAATACTTAACTGAGTATAAAATGTCTGAAGGGTTTAATATATTGAGAGAGTATTACTAAAAGAGAGATATCAAAAAGAGAGACACTTCAAAAAAAGGGTTATATCACGAATATACTACAATTGAAACTATCAAGAGCAAATATCAAGACAGTTAAATATAACGAGTGATAAGTATTAAGAGAGTTAAGAATCAAGAGTAAATAAGTATTGAAAATTGCGCCACTTAAATTTGCTAAGCATGAATTTTCCTAGAACCCCTTCCCTTATTTTCTGTCCAATCAGAGACTCCTGCCTTATGGTGCGAGGGCAGCGCCTCTTTTGGCTTCAGACTTAATTAAGTGGCCAGTCGTCTCTGGGTCCTCATGATGAGCAGATCTCTCGTTGCTGCTGTCGCATGCGGCAGCATGTAGGCAGCAGAAGGGGGGGGGAGAATTGTTGACACATCTGGTGACAGCATTGCAACTTGTTGACAGCGGGAAGGGAAGGAAGGTCCGTATGCAGTAATGCTTGATGTAGCTACCGAGCGGAACAAAAATGCAGATGTCTAAACTATAGGTTTTCCCGTGTTTATGGTATTGTTTTTCCAGATGTTTTATGGACTTAGTGCTTGATAATTTTGAGCAAGCGAAGTTTTGAAATCCAAATACAAATTTTACAAAGATACTTGCTAGAAGTTTTATTGCACTGACAAAAAAGGAAAAATGTTCTCGCATTCTCGAATACGTACTTTAGACTATTTGTAGCCTGTACTATTCCCTACGTGGAGAAAAAATTTTGGAAGGACCGGGCTATAAGGCCGCCAGTAATTTTCGCCCAAACCCTATGCTATTACCTTAACATATTGAAAAGTTTATGATTAAAATCACACGTACTTTAGGCTATTTGTAGCCTGTACTGTCGCCTTCCTGGACAAAAGATTTGGAAAGAATCGCGCTATTAGATCGTCAGTATTTGTCGCCCAAACCCTATGCTTCTACCATAAAATATTCGGAAGTTTATGACTGAAATCACTCGTACTTTAGGATATTTGTTGCCTGTACTGTCCCGGACATGAACAATAAATTTCGGAAGAATCGGGCTATTAGGCAGCCAGTATTTATTGCCCAAACCCTAAGCCATAACCTTAAAATAATGGAAAGTTTATGACTGAAATCACTCGTACCTTAGACTATTTGGAGACTGTACTATGGCCAACATGGACAAGAAATTTGGGAAGAATCGGGCTATTAGGTCGCCTCTACTTGATGCCCAAACCCTATGCCATAACCTAAAAATAATCGGAAGTTTTTGACTTAAATCAATCGTACTTTAGGATATTTGTAGCTACTAATGTCCTCTACATGTACAAAGAATTTGGGAAGGATCGTGCTATTAGGAGGCCAGTATTTCTAGCCCATACCCTATATTATTACCTTTTATTTTCCGGAAGTTTATGTCTGAAATCAGTCGTTCTTTAGGATATTTGTAGCTTGTGTTGTCCTCTACTTGGTGAAAAAATTTGGGAGAAATTGGGCTATTAGGTCGCCAGTATTTGTAGCCCATACCCTATGATATTAACATAAATTATTCGGAAGTTTATGACAGAAATCACTCGTACTTTAGAATATTTGAAGCCAGTGTTGTCCACTACATGTACGAAGAATTTGGGAAGGATCAGACTATTAGGACGCCAGTATTTGTTGCCCAAACCCTGTGTTTGGCCTTAAATTATTCGGAAGTTTATGACTGAAATCACTCGTACTTTAGGATGTTTGCAGCTTTGCTGTCCTCTACTTGGTTAAAAAATTTGGGAGGAATCGGGCTGTTAGATCGACAGTATTTGTTGCCCAAATCCTATGCAATTACTATAAATTATTCGGAAGTTTAGGACTGAAATAGTCGTTCATTAGGATATTTGCAGACAGAGTTGTCCTCTACATGGACAAAAAATTTCGGAAGGATCGTGCACTTAGGTCGCGAGTATTTGTTGCCAAAACCCTATGCTATTACCTTAAATGATTATAAAATTTATGACTGAAATCACTCGTACTTTAGGATATATGTAGCCACTGATGTCCTCTACATGTACAAAGAATTTGGGAAGGATCGTGCTATTAGGACGCCAGTATTTGTTGCCCAAATCCTACGCTATTACCTAAAATTATTCGGAAGTTTATGACTGAAATCACTCGTACTTTAGGATATATGTAGCCACTGATGTCCTCTACATGTACAAAGAATTTGGGAAGGATCGTGCTATTAGGACGCCAGTATTTGTTGCCCAAATCCTACGCTATTACCTAAAATTATTCGGAAGTTTATGACTGAAATCACTCGTACTTTAGGATATATGTAGCCACTGATGTCCTCTACATGTACAAAGAATTTGGGAAGGATCGTGCTATTAGGACGCCAGTATTTGTTGCCCAAATCCTACGCTATTACCTAAAATTATTCGGAAGTTTATGACTGAAATCACTCGTACTTTAGGATATATGTAGCCACTGATGTCCTCTACATGTACAAAGAATTTGGGAAGGATCGTGCTATTAGGACGCCAGTATTTGTTGCCCAAATCCTATGCTACTACCTAAAATTATTCGGAAGTTTATGATTAAAATCACTCGTACTTTAGTATATTTGCAGCCACTGATGTCCTCTACATGTACAAAAAATTTGGGAAGAATCGGGTTATTAGATCGACAGTATTTGTTGCCCGAATCTTATGCTATTACCTTAAATTATTCGATAATTTATGACTGAAATCACTTTTACTTTAGGATATATGTAGCCACTGATGTCTTCTACATGTAGAAAGAATTTGGGATGGATCGTCCTATTATGACGCCAGTATTTGTTGCCCAAACCCTATATTATTACCTTTAATTTTCCGGAAGTTTATGTCTGAAATCAGTTGTTATTTAGGATATTTGTAGCCACTAATGTCCTCTACATGTACAAAGAATTTGAGAAGGATTGTGCTATTAGGACGCCAGTATTTGTTGCCCATATCCTATGCTATTACCTTAAATTATACGAAAATTTATGACTGAAATCACTCGTACTTTAGGATATTTGTAGCCACTAATGTCCTCTACATGTACAAAGAATTTGAGAAGGATTGTGCTATTAGGACGCCAGTATTTGTTGCCCATATCCTATGCTATTACCTTAAATTATACGAAAATTTATGACTGAAATCACTTTTACTTTAGGATATATGTAGCCACTGATGTCTTCTACATGTAGAAAGAATTTGGGATGGATCGTCCTATTATGACGCCAGTATTTGTTGCCCAAACCCTATATTATTACCTTTAATTTTCCGGAAGTTTATGTCAGAAATCAGTTGTTATTTAGGATATTTGTAGCCACTAATGTCCTCTACATGTAC
>NW_011949868.1:0-463 GCF_000503995.2 Ceratosolen solmsi marchali
GACAGTGCAGGCTGCAAATTGCATAAAGTTCGAGTGATTTCAGTCATAATCTTCCGAATATTTAAAGGTAATCTTATATGGTTTTGGCGACAAATACTCGCGATCTAAGAGCCCGACCCTTCCCAAATTTTATCTCTCTGTAGGGGAAAGTACCGGCCACAAATAGCTTAAAGTACGAGTGATTTTAGGCATAAACTTCCGAATATTTTGATGTAATAGCATAGGGTTTGTGCGACAAATACGGGCGACCCATGAGCCCGATCCTTTCCAAATTTTTTCGCCATGTAGGGGACGGTGTAGGCTGCAAATAGCATAAAGTACGAGTGATTTCAATCATAAACTTCCGAATATTATAAGGTAATATTATTTGGTTTTGGCTAAAAATACTCGTGATCTAAGCGCTCGATCCTTCTTAAATTGTTTCGCCATGTAGACGACAGTGCAGTCTGCAAATAGCATAAAG
>NW_011950008.1:0-370 GCF_000503995.2 Ceratosolen solmsi marchali
TGCGATAAATACTGACGACCTAAGAACGCAATCCTTCCCAAACCTTTTCGCCATGTAAGCGACTGTGCAGGCTGCAAATACCCTTAAGTGCTAGTGATTTTAGGCATAATCTTCCGAATATTTTAAGGGAACAGCATACGGTTTGTGCGACAAATACGGGCGACCCACGAGCCCGATCCTTCCCAAATTTTTTCGCCATGTAGGGGACTGTGCAGGCTGCAAATACCGTTAAGTGCTAGTGATTTTAGGCATAAACTTCCGACTATTTTATGGTAAAAGCATAGCGTTTGCGCGACAAATACGGGCGACCCACGAGCCCGATGCTTCCCAAATTTTTTCGCTATGTAGGGGACAGTGCAGGCTGCAAATA
>NW_011948884.1:0-421 GCF_000503995.2 Ceratosolen solmsi marchali
AATAGCGTAGGATTTGGGCAACAAATACTGGCGATGTAATAGCTGCATATCGTCCAAATTTTTTGTCCAAGTAGAGGACAGCACAGGCTACAAATGTCCTAAAGTACGAGTGATTTCAGTCATAAACTACCGAATAATTTAAGGTAATAGCGTAGGATTTGGGCAACAAATACTGGCGATGTAATAGCCCAATTTCTCCCAAATTTTTGGTCCAAGTAGAGGACAGCACACGCTACATATATCCTAAAGTACGAGTGACTTCAGTCATAAACTTCCAGATAATTTAAGGTAATAGCATAGGATTTGGGCAACAAATACTGGCGTCCTAATAGCACGATCCTTCCCAAATTATTTATTCATGTACAGGACATTAGTGGCTACAAGTATCCGAAAGTACGAGTGATTTCAGTCATACACTTCC
>NW_011948884.1:623-1210 GCF_000503995.2 Ceratosolen solmsi marchali
ACGATCCTTCCCAAATTCTTTATACATGTAGAGGACATTAGTGGCTACCAATGTCTTAAAGTACGAGTGATTTCAATCATAAACTACCGTATAATTTAAGGTAATAGCATAGGATTTGGGCAACAAATACTGGCGTCCTAATAGGACGATCCTTCCCAAATTCTTTATACATGTAGAGGACATTAGTGGCTACCAATGTCCTCAAGTACGAGTGATTTCAGTCATACACTTCAGAATAATTTAAGGTAATAGCATAGGATTTGGGCAACTAATACTGGCGAACTAATATCCCGATCCTTCCCAAATTCTTTATACATGTAGAGGACATTCGTTGCTACAAATATCCTAAAGTACGAGTGATTGCAGTCCTAAACTTCCGAATAATTTAAGGTAATAGCATAGGATTTGGGCAACTAATACTGGCGAACTAATATCCCGATCCTTCCCAAATTCTTTATACATGTAGAGGACATTCGTTGCTACAAATATCCTAAAGTACGAGTGATTTCAGTCCTAAACTTCCGAATAATTTTAGGTTGTAGCTTAGGATTTGGGCAAAAAATACTGGCGTCCTAATAGCACGATCC
>NW_011948637.1:0-2062 GCF_000503995.2 Ceratosolen solmsi marchali
TGACTGAAATCACTCGTACTTTATGCTATTTGCAGCCTGCATAGTCGCCTACATGGCGAAAAAGTTTGGGAAGGATTGCGCTCTTAGGTCGCCAGTTTTTATCGCACAAACCCTATCCTGTTACCATAAAATAGTCGGAAGTTTATGCCTAAAATCACTCGCACTTACGGCTATTTGTAGCCTGCACTGTCCCCTACATGGCGAAAAAATTTGGGAAGGATTGCATTCTTAGTTTGCCAGTGTTTGTCGCACAAACCCTATGCTGTTACCTTTAGATATTCGGAAGATTATGACTGAAATCACTCGTACTTAGTGCTATATGCAGCCTGCACTGTCCCCTACATGGCGAAAAAATTTGGGAAGGATTGCATTCTTAGTTTGCCAGTGTTTGTCGCACAAACCCTATGCTGTTACCTTTAGATATTCGGAAGATTATGACTGAAATCACTCGTACTTTATGCTATTTGCAGGAAATTCATGACTGAAATCACTCGTACTTAGTGCTATATGCAGCCTGCACTGTCCCCTACATGGAGAAAAAATTTGCGAAGGATCGGGCTCTTAGATCGCCACTATGTGCCGCCAAAACCATATAATTTTACCTTGAAATATTCGGAAATTTATGACTGAAATCACTCGTACTTTATGCTATTTGCAGCCTGCATAGTCGCCTACATGGCGAAAAAGTTTGGGAAGGATTGCGCTCTTAGGTCGCCAGTTTTTATCGCACAAACCCTATCCTGTTACCATAAAATAGTCGGAAGTTTATGCCTAAAATCACTCGCACTTACGGCTATTTGTAGCCTGCACTGTCCCCTACATGGCGAAAAAATTTGGGAAGGATCGGGCTCTTAGATCGTCAGTATTTATCGCACAAACCCTATGCTGTTACCTTAAAATATTGGAAAGATTATGACTGAAATCACTCGTACTTCATGCTATTTGCAACCTGCACAGTCGCCTACATGGCGAAAAAGTTTGGGAAGGATTGCGTTCTTAGGTCGCCAGTATTTAACGCACAAATAACATTATGTGTAACGTATTTAACACCTTGCCTGTAATGTCACCTATGCTGTTACGTTAAAATATTCGGAAGTTTATAAGTGAAATCACTCGTACTTTATGCTATTTGCAGGCTGCACTGTTGCCTACATGGCCAAAAAGTTTGGGAAGCATCGGGCTCTTAGATCGCCAGTATTTGTCGCCAAAACCATATAATGTTACCTTAAAATATTCAGAAATTTATGGCTGAAATCACTCGTACTTTATGCTATTTGCAGGCTGCACTGTTGCCTACATGGCCAAAAAGTTTGGGAAGCATCGGGCTCTTAGATCGCCAGTATTTGTCGCCAAAACCATATAATGTTACCTTAAAATATTCAGAAATTTATGGCTGAAATCACTCGTACTTTATGCTATTTGCAGGCTGCACTGTTTCTCGGCACAATTTTTGGAAAGTGACGGGCTCTTAGGTCGCCAGTGTTTGTCACACAAACCCTATGCTGCTACCTTAAAATATTAGTAAGTTTATAACTCACTTCACTCGTACTTTATGCTATTTGTAGCCGGTACGGTCATGACCCTACATGGACAAAATATTTGGGAAGGATCCGGCTATTAGGTCGCCAGTATTTTCACCCAAACACAACGTTATTACCTCAAAATATTCGAAGGTTTGTGACTGAAATCATTCGTACTTTAGTCTATTTGTAGCCTGTAATGTCACCTACTTGGAGAAAAAAAATGGGAAAGATCGGGCTATTAGGTCGCTAGTATTTGTCGCCAAAACCATATAATATTACCTTAAAATATTCGGAAATTTTATTGTTATTATTAGAATTAGCAAATAATATATATATATATATATTATATTTTATATTCCATAAGTATATTTTATATTCCATTAAGTATTTTTAGAAATTTAATTTGCTTAACTTGATCCAGGTGATTTGATAGCTAGATTTATATAGAATTAGTTCATATTTATATTAATAAAATTAAATGTTATTAAAAAATAAATTAATGTAATAATTCAAATTATTATTATTAATATAGAAATTAT
>NW_011950375.1:0-254 GCF_000503995.2 Ceratosolen solmsi marchali
ACAAATACTGGCGTCCTGATAGCACGATCCTTTCCAAATTCTTGGTACTAGTAGAGGACATCAATGGCTACGAATATCCTAAGGTACGACTGATCTTAGTTATAAAATGCCGAATAATTTAAGGTAATAGCATAGGATTTGGGCAACAAATACTGGCGTCCAAATAGTCCGATCCTTCCCAAATTCTTGGTACAAGTAGAGGACATCAGTGGCTACGAATATCCTAAAGTACGAGTGATTTCAGTCATAAACTT
>NW_011948598.1:0-353 GCF_000503995.2 Ceratosolen solmsi marchali
TATATAGCCCGATCCTTCCCAAATTTTTTGCACATGTAGAGGAAACCACTGGCTACAAATATCCTAAAGTACGAGTGATTGCAATCAATAAACTTCTGAATAATTTAAGGTAATAGCATAGGATTTGGGCAACAAATACTGGCGACCTAATATCCCGATTCTTCCAAATTTGTTGTGCATGTAGAGGACATCACTGGCTGCAAATATGCTAAAGTACGAGTGATATCAGTCATAAACTTCTAAATAATTTAAGGTAGTAGCATAGGGTATGGGCTACAAATACTGGCGACCTAAAATCCCGATTCCTACCAAAATTTTTGTGCATGTGGAGGACATCACTGGCTACAAATATC
>NW_011948598.1:614-2409 GCF_000503995.2 Ceratosolen solmsi marchali
AGTACGAGTGATTTCAGTCATAAACTTCTGAATAATTTAAGGTAATAGCGTAGGATTTGGGCTACAAATACTAGCTACCTATATACCGATTGCTCCCAAATTTTTTGTGCATGTGGAGGACATCACTGGCTACAAATATCCTAAGGTACGAATTATTTCAGGCATAAACTTTTGAAAAATTTATGGTAATAGCGTAGGATTTGGGCAACAAATACTGGCTTTCTAATAGCACGATCCTTCCCATATTCTTTGTACATGTAGCGGACATCATTGGCTACAAATATCCTACAGTACGAGTGATTTCAGTCATAAACTTCTGAATAATTTAAGGTAATAGCGTAGGATTTGGGCACCAAATACTGGCGTCTTAATAGCACGATCCTTCCCATATTCTTTGTACATGTAGCGGACATCATTGGCTACAAATATCCTACAGTACGAGTGATTTCAGTCATAAACTTGTGAATAATTTACGGTAATATCAGAAGATGTCGGCAACAAATATAGGCTTCCTATATAGCACGATTCCTCCCAAATTTTTTGCACATGTAGACGAAACCACTGGCTACAAATATCCGAAGGTACGAGTGATTTCATTCATAAACTTCTGAATAATTAATGGTTATAGCATAGGATATGGGCTACAAATACTGGCTTCCTAATAGCACGATGATGTGATGTCCTCCACATGCAAAAAAATTTGGAACTAATGGGGCTATTAGATCGCCAGTATTTGTTGCCCATATCCTATGCTGTTACCTTAAATTATTCGGAAGTTTATGACTTAAATCTCTCGTACTTTAGAATATTTTTAGCTAGTGATTTACTCCACATGCACAAAAATTTGGGAGGAAGCGGGATATTAGGTCGCCAGTATTTGTAGATCAAATCCTACGCTATTACCTTAAATTATTCAGAAGTTTATGACTGAAATCACTTGTACTTTAGGATATTTATAGCAACTAATGTCCTCTAAATTGACAAAGAATTTGGGAAGGATCGGACTATTAGGACGCCAGTATTTGTTGCCCAAATCCTACGCTATTACCTTAAATTATTCGGAAGTTTGTGACTGAAATCAGTCGTACTTTAGGATATTTATAGCAACTAATGTCCTCTAAATTGACAAAGAATTTGGGAACGATCGTGCTATTAGGACGCCAGTATTTGTTGCCCAAATCCTACGCTATTACCTTAAATTATTCAGAAGTTTATGACTGAAATCACTTGTACTTTAGGATATTTGTAGCCACTAATATCCTCTACATGTACAATGAATTTGGGAAGAAACGTGCTATATAGGAAGCCTATATGTGTTGCCCAAATCCTACGCTATTACCTTAAATTATTCAGAAGTTTATGACTGAAATCACTTGTACTTTAGGATATTTGTAGCCACTAATATCCTCTACATGTACAATGAATTTGGGAAGAAACGTGCTATATAGGAAGCCTATATGTGTTGCCCAAATCCTACGCTATTACCTTAAATTATTCAGAAGTTTATGACTGAAATCACTTGTACTTTAGGATATTTGTAGCCACTAATGTCCTCTACATGTACAAAGAGTTTGGGAGGAATCAGGATATTAGGTCGCCAGTATTCGTAGCCCATACTCTATGATATTACCTTCAATTATTCGGAATTTTGTGACTGAAATCACTCGTACTTTAGTATATTTGTAGCCACTAACTTCCTCTACATGTACAAAGAATATGGGAAGGATCCTGCTATTAGGAAGCCAGTATTTTTTGCCAAATCCTACGCTATTACCTTAAATTATTTAGAAGTTTA
>NW_011948827.1:0-1321 GCF_000503995.2 Ceratosolen solmsi marchali
GCCAGTATTAGTCGCCCGAACCCCATGCTATTACCATAAAATATTCAAAAGTTTAGGACTGAAATCACTGCTACATTAGGCTATTTGTAGCATCTACTATCCAGTTCATGGAAAAAAAATTTAGGAAGGATCGGGATATTAGTTCGCCAGTATTAGTCATCCAAACCCCATGCTATTACCATAAAATATTCTAAAGTTTAGGACTGAAATTACTCTACATTAGGCTATTTGTAGCCTCTACTGTCCGCTTCATGGATAAAAAATTTGTGAAGGATCAAAAGGATATTGTTATAGTTATTGTTGAAACTATTAGAAATTTATTGCGAGTATTATCTTTAGCAATTCGGTTATGTGCTAATGTGGTAGCAGGACATTTTTTAATAAGATTATTAGCTTTATGTATTGAAAATCCTTATTTAGGAGTATTTTCATGATTTTCTTTTTTTTTTTAATAATTGCAGAGTTATTTGTGATATTAGTACAAGCTTATGTATTTATAGTACTATTAATTCTTTATAGATCAGAAACTTCTTAATGGAAACATTAAAAAAAAATATAGGGCATCCTTATCATTTAGTAAAATTGAGGCCTTGACCAATTTGTTTATCATTTAGATTATTTTTATTTTTTATTAGGGTAATTTATATATTTAAATATAAAAATAATATATTTATATATATTAGAATTAGTTTAACAGGTATTTTATTATATTGTTGGCTTAAGGATATTTTAAAAGAGAGGTGTGAAGGGTTTCATTCAAAAAAAGTTAAAACGGGTTTTAAATTTGGGATATTTTTATTTATTATTTCTGAATTTTTTTTTTTTTTCGAATCTTTTGAGGATATTTTCATGTATATTTAACTCCTGAAATTGACTTAGGGATTGTTTTTGATAAAATTAAAGGGATTGATTTAATAAGAAAATTTCCTTTGAGGTTAATTAATACTACTTTATTACTTACTTCTGGATTTCTTGCACATTATAGTTATGATAAATTAAAAGAAAAAGAGTTTAATGAGTCTAAGTATGCTTTATTAGTATCTTTTTTATTAGGAATATTATTTAGTATAATTCAATTATATGAATATTATGAAAGTAGTTTTACTATTACTGATAGTGTTTACGGAGTACTATGAAAGTAGCTTTACTATTACTGATAGTGTTTATGGGTCTTTATTTTATTTTATTACAGGGTTTCATGGATTGCATGTTTTAGTAGGAAGAATATATTTATTTGTAAATTGATATACATATGATTATTGTAAAATTTATTATGGGGGAGAAATTGGGCTATATTTAGCATTATTATATTGGCATTTTG
>NW_011948705.1:0-1668 GCF_000503995.2 Ceratosolen solmsi marchali
TGAAATCACTCGTACTTTAGGATATTTGTAGCTATTGATGTCCACCACATGCACAAAAAATTTAGGAGGAATCGGGATATTAGGTCGCCAGGATTTGTAGCCCATACCCTATTCTACTACGTAAAATTATTCGGAAGTTTTTGACTGAAATAACACGTACTTTAGGATATTTGTAGCCACTGATGTCCTCTACATGCACAAAGAATTTGTGTAGGATCGTGCTAATAGGTCGCCAGTATTTCTTACCCAAATCCTATGCTATTACCTTAAATTATTCGGAAGTTTATGACTGAAATGACTCGTACTTTAGGATATTTGTAGCCACTGATGTCCTCTACATGCACAAAGAATTTGTGTAGGATCGTGCTAATAGGTCGCCAGTATTTCTTACCCAAATCCTATGCTATTACCTTAAATTATTCGGAAGTTTATGACTGAAATGACTCGTACTTTAGGATATTTGTAGCCACTGATCTCATCTACATCTATAAAGAATTTGGAACGGATCGTAATATTAGGTCGCCAGTATTTGTTACCCAAATCCTATTCTATTACCTTAAATTATTCGGAAGTTTATGACTGAAATGACTCGTACTTTAGGATATTTGTAGCCACTGATCTCATCTACATCTATAAAGAATTTGGAACGGATCGTAATATTAGGTCGCCAGTATTTGTTACCCAAATCCTATTCTATTACCTTAAATTATTCGAAAGTTTATGACTGAAATTACTCGTAATTTAGGATATTTGTAGCTTATGCTGTCCTCTACTTGGTTAAAAAATTTGGGAGAAATGGGACTATTACATCGCCAGTATTTGTTGCCCAACTCCTATGCCATTACCTTAAATTATTCGGAAATTGATGACTGAAATCACTCGTACATTAGGATATTTGTAGCCACTGATGTCCTCTGCATGTACAAAAATTTGGGAAGGATCGAGCTTTTAGGTCGCCATTATTTGTTACTCAAATTCTATGCTATTACCATAAATTATTCTAAAGTTTATACCTGAAATTACTCGTACTTTAGGATATTTGTAGCCACTGATGTCCTCTGCATGTACAAAAATTTGGGAAGGATCGAGCTTTTAGGTCGCCATTATTTGTTACTCAAATTCTATGCTATTACCATAAATTATTCTAAAGTTTATACCTGAAATTACTCGTACTTTAGGATATTTGTAGCCACTGATGTCCTCTGCATGTACAAAAATTTGGGAAGGATCGAGCTTTTAGGTCGCCATTATTTGTTACTCAAATTCTATGCTATTACCATAAATTATTCTAAAGTTTATACCTGAAATTACTCGTACTTTAGGATATTTGTAGCCACTGATGTCCTCTGCATGTACAAAAATTTGGGAAGGATCGAGCTTTTAGGTCGCCATTATTTGTTACTCAAATTCTATGCTATTACCATAAATTATTCTAAAGTTTATACCTGAAATTACTCGTACTTTAGGATATTTGTAGCCACTGATGTCCTCTGCATGTACAAAAATTTGGGAAGGATCGAGCTTTTAGGTCGCCATTATTTGTTACTCAAATTCTATGCTATTACCATAAATTATTCTAAAGTTTATACCTGAAATTACTCGTACTTTAGGATATTTGTAGCTATGGATGTCCTCTACATGTACAAAGAATTTGGGAAGGATCGTGCT
>NW_011949341.1:0-291 GCF_000503995.2 Ceratosolen solmsi marchali
GTTAAGGATTGAATTCACTCGTACTTTAGGCTATTTGTAGCCTATACTGCCCGCTTCATGGACAAAAAATGTGGGAAGGATCGGGATATTAGTTCGCTAGTATTAGTCGCCCAAACCCCATGCTCTTACCATAAAATATTCAGAGGTTAAGGATTGAAATCACTCGTACTTTAAGCTATGTGTAGCCTCTACTTTCCGGTTAATGTACTAAAAATTTGGGAGGATTTGAGGTATGAAGTCGCCAGTATTTGTCGCCCAAACCCCATGCTATTACCGTAATATATTCAGAAG
>NW_011949341.1:457-699 GCF_000503995.2 Ceratosolen solmsi marchali
TATTAGTCGCCCAAACCCCATGCTATTACCATAAAATATTCGGCAGTTTACGACTGAAATGATTCGTACTTTAGGCAATCTGTAGCCTGTACTGTCCGCTTGATGGACAAAAAATTTGGGACGGATCGGGATATTAGTTCGTCAGTATTAGTCGCCCAAACCCCCTGTTATTACCATAAAATATTCAAAAGTTTAGGACTGAAATCACTCGTACATTAGGCTATTTGTAGCCTGTACTGCCC
>NW_011948506.1:0-6195 GCF_000503995.2 Ceratosolen solmsi marchali
AACTTCATTGTACATGTAGAGGACATCAGTGGCTACAAATATCGAAAAGTTCGAGTGATTTTGATCATAAACTTCCAAATAATTTAAGGTAATAGCGTAGGATTTGGGCAACAAATACTCGCGTCCTAATAGTCCGATCTTTCCCAAATTCTTTGTACATGTAGAGAACATCAGTGGGTAAAAATATTCTAAAGTACGAGTGATTTCAGTCACAAACTTCCGAATAATTTGGGGTAATAGCGTAGGATTTGGGCAACAAATACTCAATACTCGTTTAATAATAGCATGATCCTTCCCAAATTCTTTGTACATGTAAAGGACTTCAGTGGCTACGAATATCCTAAAGTACGAGTGATTTCAGTCATAAAATTCCGAATAATTTATGTAGTAGCGTTGGATTTGGGCAACAAATACTCGCTTCCTAATAGTCCGATCCTTCCCAAATTCTTTGTACATGTAGAGGACATCTGTGGCTACAAATATCCTAAAGTACGAGTGATTTCAGCCCTAAACTTCCGAATAATTTATGCAGTAGCATATGATTTGGACAACAAATACTGGCGACCTAATAGTCCGATCCGTCCCAAATTCTTTGTACATGTAGAGGACATCAGTGGCTACAAATATCCTAAAGTACGAGTGATTTCAGTTATAATCGTCTTAATTGTTTAAGGTAATAGCATAGTATTTGGGCAGCAAATACTGGCGATCTAATAGTCCCTTCCGTCCCTAATTCTTTGTACATGTAGAGGACATCAGTGGCTACAAATATCCTCAAGTACGAGTGATTTCAGTCGTATACTTCTGAATAGTTTAAGGTAATAGCATAGTATTTGGGCAGCAAATACTGGCGATCTAATAGTCCCTTCCGTCCCTAATTCTTTGTACATGTAGAGGACATCAGTGGTTACAAATATCCTCAAGTACGAGTGATTTCAGTCGTATACTTCTGAATAGTTTAAGGTAATAGCATAGTATTTGGGCAGCAAATACTGGCGATCTAATAGTCCCTAGTCATAAATTTCCGAATAATTTAAGGTAATAACCTAGGATTTGGGCAACAAATACTCGCGTCCTAATAGCACGATCCTTCCCAATTTCTTTGTACATGTAGAGGACATCAGTGGCTACAAATATCCTAAAGTACTAGTGATTTCAGTCATAAAGTTCCGATTAATTTAAGGTAATAGCGTTGGATTTGGGCAAGAAATACTCGTTTAATAATAGCATGATCCTTCCCAAATTCTTTGTACATGTAGAGGACATCAGTGGCTACATATATCTTAAGTACGAGTGATTTCAGTCATAATCATCTGAATAGTTTAATGTAATAGCGTAGGAGTTGGGCAAAAAATTCTGTCGATCTAATAGCCCGATTCCTCCCAATTTTTTTGTGCATGTGAAGGACATCAGTGGCTACAAATATCCGAAAGTACGAGTGATATCAGTCATAAACTTCCGAATAATTCAATGTATTAGCATAGGATTCGGGCAACAAATACTCGCGGCCTAATAGCACGATCATTCCCAAATTCTTTGTACATGTAGTGGACATCAGTGGCTACAAATATCCGAAAGTACGAGTGATATCAGTCATAAACTTCCGAATAATTCAATGTATTAGCATAGGATTCGGGCAACAAATACTCGCGACCTAATAGCACGATCCTTCCCAAATTCTTTGTACATGTAGTGGACATCAGTGGCTACAAATATCCTAAAGTACGAGTGAGTTCAGTCATAAACTTCTGAATAGTTTTAGGTAATAGCGTAGGATGTGGGCAACAAATACTGGCGACCTAATAGTCCGATATTTCCTAATTTCTTTGTACATGTAGAGGACATAAGTGGCTACAAATATCCAAAAGTACGAGTGATTTCAGTTATAATCTTCTGAATAGTTTAAGGTAATAGCGTAGGATTTGGGTAACAAATACTGGCGATCTAAAAGCACGATCCTTCCCAAATTCTTTGTACATGTAGAGGATATCAGTGGCTACAAGTATCCTAACGTACGAGTGATTTCAGTCATAAACTTCTGAATAGTTTGATGTAATAGCGTAGGATGTGGGCAACAAATACTGGCGATCTAATAGCACGATCCTTCCCACATTCTTTGTACATGTAGAGGACATCAGTGGCTACAAATATCCTAAAGTAGGAGTGATTTAAGTCATAAACTTCCGAATAATTTATCTTGTATCATAGTGTTCGGGATTGAAGCAGTCCCATGAATTTCAAAGAAAAGAAAGGTCATTTACGCAGTCCGGCGTACCGCATGTGCGCCTAGACTGACCGTGCGTGCAGCAAGGCTGGAAACCACGTGCGCCTAGGCTGATCCGCACGTGCGGACCGAGGGGGGCACTCGAGAAAATGTTTACAAACAAAACTCGGCAAGTCCGAGCAAGTTTACGATTTGAAATATAATTTACTGCCAGCACTCACAAAAAAGGCACGCCTTCGAAACTTCTAGAAGCTTCGTTTTCTCACGCCAATGGAAAATTTCTGGAAGGGACGCGCATCGACACTGTTGCCGGCGCTGAAGACGCCGCATGCCCATTTAAGCGCAACGCGCCATGAGGCGACGCTCATTCGTAAAATCACTTCGCTCTCCATCAAGCGTAACTGCCGGTCAGTGCAAGTATACTGTAAAGACGCCGCGTGGCCACATTTTCGGCAGCATAGTAAAGAGTACCCGCGTGCATAGAAAAGATAATCGGCAGTTCTTTAAGAAGTGATACTGTAATGACGCCGCGTGGCCACATTTTCGGCAGCGTAGTAAAGAGTACCCGCGTGCATAGAAAAGTTAATCGCCAATTCTTTAATAAGTGATTACAGTGAAGCCAATGGAATTGTAATCAAAGGGAACATTACATACACAGCATCGAATACATCCAACCTGCAGTTCACCAGGTACATCTTTATATTAATAAATAAACAAGTCACATCTCTCGCTATTGTCGATCGGGCACACTTACGCTCTCTCGAACTAACCACTCGACATCGTACAGGCCCGCTAGCAGAACCAGGGCACACTTACGCTCTCTCGAAATAACCACTCGACATCGTACAGCTCCGCTAGCACAACCTGGGCACACTTACGCTCTCTCGAATAAACCCTCGACATCGTACAGTCCCGTTAGCACACACAGGGCACACTTACGCTCTCTCAAACTAACCGTTCGACATCGTACAGCTCCGCTAGCACAACCTGGGCACACTTACGCTCTCTCGAATAAACCCTCGACATCGTACAGTCCCGTTAGCACACACAGGGCACACTTACGCTCTCTCGAAATAACCACTCGACATCGTACCACAAATCCACTAATAGACTCTACAAATACAGATTATTAAATCCTTCACGAATTAGAAATCTTACCTTTAATTGTTTGTACCTGTGACTAGTTTCTACTGCTGTCCCCTTTACATAATTAATGACATAATTAATTACATAATAAATTCCGTTTAAGATCTGACACCATATCAAGTATAGTTATTCATCAATCAAGCAAACTTGATTCAACTACCATCTTCACATGCTGCCTCACAAGCATGATTGACTGACGACATCAGCTGACATTGACAACATCAGCATAACCTCAAAGCAACACAGCAATATCCAAAGAAGCCTTTATAGCAGAAAAATCACAAGAACACATCTTTTGAATAATCCAACAGAATTATTTAATTCTACACTACAGTGCAATATTATTATAATTGTTTACACTCATTAAACCTTGTTTTAAAATAAATGTATTATATTTTTCAGCCTTGTCCGTTATTGATTTCCTTTAAAATTCTTCTGCCGAGAGACAAATCCACTGAACTATTGAATTGGCAGTTCGAGCCATAAGCTAACCCTTTAAATCCGAACACACTCGTACTTTAGGCTCTTTGTAGCCACTGCTGTCTTCCACATGCACAAAAAATTTGGGAAGGATCGGACTATTAGATCGACAGTATTTGTGGCCCAAATCCTATGATATTACCTTACATTATACGAAAAATTATGACTGAAATTACTCGTACTTTATGATATTTGTAGCCACTACTGTACTCTACATGTACAAAGAATTTGGGAAGGATCGGACTATTAGATCGCCAGTATTTGTTGACCAAATCCTACGTTATTACTTTAAACTTTTCGGAAATTTATGACTGAAATCACACGTAATTAAGGATATTTGTAGCCACTGCAGTCTTCCACATGCACAAAAATTTGGGAAGGATCGGACTATTAGATCGCCAGTATTTGTTGACCAAATCCTACGTTATTACTTTAAACTTTTCGGAAATTTATGACTGAAATCACACGTAATTAAGGATATTTGTAGCCACTGCAGTCTTCCACATGCACAAAAATTTGGGAAGGGTCGGACTATTAGATTACCAGTATTTGTTGCCCAAATCCTACGCTAGTACCTTAAATTATTCGAAAGTTTATGACTGAAATCACTCGTACTCTAGGATATTTGTAGCCACTCATGTACTCCACATGTACAAAGACTTTGGTAAGGATCGGACTATTAGATCGCCAGTATTTGTTGACCAAATCCTACGTTATTACTTTAAACTTTTCGGAAATTTATGACTGAAATCACTCGTAATTAAGGATATTTGTAGCCACTGATGTACTCTACATGTACAAAGAATTTGGGACGGATCGTGCTATTAGGACGCCTGCATTTGTTGCCTAAATCCTATGCTATTACCTTAAATTATTCGGAAGTTTGTGACTGAAATCACACGTACTTTAGAATATTTGTAGCCACTGATGTACTCCACATGCAAAAAGAATTTGGGTAGGATCGGACTAATAGGTCGCCGGTATTTGTTGACCATATCCTAAGCTATTACCCTAAATTATTCCGATGTTTGTGACTGAAATCACTCGTACTTTAGGTTATTTCTAGCCACTGCAGTCTTCCACATGCACAAAAATTTGGGAAGGGTCGGACTATTAGATTACCAGTATTTGTTGCCCAAATCCTACGCTAGTACCTTAAATTATTCGAAAGTTTATGACTGAAATCACTCGTACTCTAGGATATTTGTAGCCACTCATGTACTCCACATGTACAAAGACTTTGGTAAGGATCGGACTATTAGATCGCCAGTATTTGTTGACCAAATCCTACGTTATTACTTTAAACTTTTCGGAAATTTATGACTGAAATCACACGTAATTAAGGATATTTGTAGCCACTGCAGTCTTCCACATGCACAAAAATTTGGGAAGGATCGGACTATTAGATTACCAGTATTTTGCATTTGTTGCCTAAATCCTATGCTATTACCTTAAATTATTCGGAAGTTTGTGACTGAAATCACACGTACTTTAGAATATTTGTAGCCACTGATGTACTCCACATGCAAAAAGAATTTGGGTAGGATCGGACTAATAGGTCGCCGGTATTTGTTGACCATATCCTAAGCTATTACCCTTAATTATTCCGATGTTTGTGACTGAAATCACTCGTACTTTAGGATATTTGTAGCCACTGCAGTCTTCCACATGCACAAAAGTTTGGGAAGGATCGGACTATTAGATTGCCTGTATTTGTTGCCCAAATCCTACGCTAGTACCTTAAATTATTCGAAAGTTTATGACTGAAATCACTCGTATTTTAGGATATTTGTAGCCACTGCAGTCTTCCACATGCACAAAAGTTTGGGAAGGATCGGACTATTAGATTGCCTGTATTTGTTGCCCAAATCCTACGCTAGTACCTTAAATTATTCGAAAGTTTATGACTGAAATCACTCGTACTTTAGGATATTTGTAGCCACTGATGTCCTCCGCATGCACAAAAAATTTGGGAGGAATTGGGCTATTAGATAGCCAATATTTGTCGCCCAAACCCTATGCTATTACGTTAAATTATTCGGAAGTTTGTGAATGAAATGACTTGTACTTTTGGATATTTGTAGCCACTGATGTCCTCCACATGCACAAAGACTCTGGGAAGGATACTTCTATTAGGGCGCCAGGATTTGTCGCCCAAACCCTATGCTATTACCTTAAATTTTTAGTTTATGACTGAAATGACTCGTTCTTTAAGATATTTGTAGCCTGTGCTGTCCTCTTCATATGCAAAGAATTTGGGAAGGATCGTCCTATTAGGTGGCCAGTACTTGTTGCACAAAATCTATTCTATTACCTTAAATTATTCGGAAGTTTATGACTGAAAT
>NW_011949879.1:0-452 GCF_000503995.2 Ceratosolen solmsi marchali
ATTAGGTCGCTAGTATCTGCTACCCAAATCCTATGCTATTACCCTAATTTTTCGGAAGGTTATAACTGAAATCACTCGTACTTTTGGATATTTATAGCCACTAATGTCCTCCACATGCACAAAATGTTTGGGAAGGATCGGACTATTAGGACGCCAGTATTTGTTGCCCAAATCCTACGCTATTACCTTAAATTATTTGGAAGTTTATGACTAAAATCACTCGTACTTTAGGGTATTTGTAGCCAGTGATGTCCTCTACATGTACCAAGAATTTGGAAAGGATTCGTGCTATTAGGTCGCCAGTATTTGCTATCCAAATCCTATGCTATTACCTGAAATTATTCGGAAGTTTATAACTGAAATCACTCGTACTTTAGGACATTTATAGCCACTAATGTCCTCCACATGCACAAAAAAATTTTGGAGGAATCGGGCAATTAGGTCGCCAGTAT
>NW_011950733.1:0-210 GCF_000503995.2 Ceratosolen solmsi marchali
TTTTTGTCCATGAAGCGGACAGTAGAGGCTACAAAATAGCCTAAACTACGAGTGATTTCATTCCTAAACTTTTGAATATTGTATGATAATAGCATGGGGTTTGGGCGACTAATAATTGCCAACTAATATCCTGATCCTTCCCAAATTTTTTGTATATGTATGGAGCTGTACAGGCTACAAATAGCCTAAAGTAGGAGTGATTTCAGTCCT
>NW_011948893.1:0-1197 GCF_000503995.2 Ceratosolen solmsi marchali
TTTGGGACGAATCGGGCTATTAGATCGCCAGTATTTATTGCCCTAATCCTATGCTATTTCCTTCAATTATTCAGAAGCTTATGATTGAAATCACTCGTACTTTAGGATATTTGTAGCCACTGATGTCCTCCACATGCACAAAATATTTGGGACGAATCGGGCTATTAGATCGCCAGTATTTATTGCCCTAATCCTATGCTATTTCCTTCAATTATTCAGAAGCTTATGATTGAAATCACTCGTACTTTAGGATATTTGTAGCCACTGATGTCCTCCACATGCACAAAATATTTGGGACGAATCGGGCTATTAGATCGCCAGTATTTATTGCCCTAATCCTATGCTATTTCCTTCAATTATTCAGAAGCTTATGATTGAAATCACTCGTACTTTAGGATATTTGTAGCCACTGATGTCCTCCACATGCACAAAATATTTGGGACGAATCGGGCTATTAGATCGCCAGTATTTATTGCCCTAATCCTATGCTATTTCCTTCAATTATTCAGAAGCTTATGATTGAAATCACTCGTACTTTAGGATATTTGTAGCCACTGATGTCCTCCACATGCACAAAATATTTGGGACGAATCGGGCTATTAGATCGCCAGTATTTATTGCCCTAATCCTATGCTATTTCCTTCAATTATTCAGAAGCTTATGATTGAAATCACTCGTACTTTAGGATATTTGTAGCCACTGATGTCCTCCACATGCACAAAAAATTTGGAAAAATCGGGCTATTAAATCGCCAATATTTGTTGCGCAAATCCTATGCTATTACCTTTAATTATTCAGAAGCTTATGATTGAGATCACTCGTACTTTAGGATATTTGTAGCCACTTACGTCCTCTACATGTACAAAGAATTTGGGAAGAATCGTGCTATTCGGAAGCCAGTATTCGTTGTCCATATCCTATGCTATTACCTTAAATTATTCAGAAGTTTATGATTGAAATGTCCTCTAAATGTACCAAGAATTTGGGAAGGATCGTGGTATTAGGACGCCAGGATTTATTGCCCAAATCCTCTGCTATTACCTTAAATTATTCGGAAGTTCATGACTGAAATTACTCGTACCTTAAGATATTTGAAGCCACTAATGTCCTCTTCATTGACAAAGAATTTCGGAACGATCGTGCTATTAGGAGGACAGTATTTGTTGCCCAAATCCTATGCTATTACCTTAAATAATT
>NW_011948479.1:0-9953 GCF_000503995.2 Ceratosolen solmsi marchali
CCAATAACCCCAATAACCCCAATAACCCCAATAACCCCAAGAAGACACTTATAAGACTATCATCACTCATATTACCTGAAGAAACTCTCACCCATTCATTATATCATTCATTCAATCTTACCTTAATAAACCACTGATTATTTATTATATCGTTATATTCAATAAGGATGATAGTACTGTACGCAGATCATTCACTACTAGAGAGATTCGTCATCACTGTAAGTAAACCCTACCACTTCATCATATCAACATGTCTACACAGGTGAAAAGGAAATTAAGGAGTCAGTAAGTGTCACCACGCGCAGCGCGAACAAAAAAAAATTGAGTGGTAAACAAATCGTGACTGCCCAATCACAATGGGCCCGCATTGGGACGATGCAAAGACTGACTGACAGCCTTGATGCAGACAGAGCAACTATAAGCCTGCCCGAGGTATTAGCAGTGAAAAACAAAATCGACGAGACACACAAGAACTTCATGATTGATCACAAATCCATAGTAATAAGCTGGCCAGTGTCAGGCGCAACACACGAGTACTTCACAAAGAACGCCAAGACAGAAGAGTCCATCTGGCACCCCAAGGCCACGGTACTAATCATGAAATTGTCTCAAGAACTGGGGTCTACAACCACCAGCACACCAAGTACTTCAAGTACGGATGACGGGATACTGCCAGCAGAAGCACGTGGAGTAATGTATCTCCCGGACATCCCTATTCCCAATTTCGACGGAAACTATCTTGCATGGCTCGCCTTCAGAGTCTTGTTTCAATCCTTAATACTTAAGAGCACTAAATTAAGCGAAGTTCAAAAGTTACACTACCTGCGGAGCTCTACAAGAAACACCCGCAGAACTAATATCAGATATGTCTCTACAAAACGAGTCGTTAGAACCAGCTTGGCAAATATTACTGAAAAAATACGATTCACCACGATGGACTCTGAAGGCGCTCATTACACAAGCTATCACCATCTCGTCATCAAGAATAAAAGGAGCCCGGAAAATGTCAACACTAATAAGCAAAACACGCAGGCTTCGAAGATCACTAAAGCATCATAATGCCACAAACGCATGGGACGCACTACTACTCCGTGTGACATTACTATAATTAGTCGAACAGGTAATAACAGACTGGGAGCAAACACTAGAAGACAATTCATATCCAATGTTTGAAAAATTTGAACAATTTTTAATGACAAGACTGGAAGCACTAGAAAACGTAATAATGATAAACTGTTGGGAAAATAATTCCACAATCTAACTCGTCAGCCAAACGTACAATAATTAACTTAAAACAAAAAAGCCACTAGATGTTGTATGGGGTTTCCGGGCAAGTAAAGGGTGAATGCACTGATTAATAATTAACACATGTCTTTATTATTTCTATTTATTTGGATTATTTTAATAAGGGTGAAATTACAGACAAACTTTATATTTCTTGATAATCTTGTAGTGTTGAAATATATTTACTATAAATGAAGCAGGTTATAATCCATTGAATATTATCACTTGAGGTTATGGTTATTGTAGTGCGTTGATCGAACACGGTAATATTATCGGGTTCTATCTTAACACGTGTGCAGTTGCCTCTAATATCGGTCGTAAGAGTGCCTAAATAGAGGTTATGCGAAGCTGTGCGCCACCTGTGACGGGAACAACTTATGGTTGGAGGGATTGAAAGTCACTGTGGCGTCTGTAGCTGGTCTTGTTCTAAAGTATCTCCGGGAAGCTTGCGTAGTTCGACCTTAAATCATCCGTCTTCTACTTAAGCCGAGAAATCAAGAATTTATACTAGCTGTAAGGATTTACTTGCAGTGTATCGTAATTATTCTTGTCTCTCTTCGTTGGCTTGTTATGACGTTCCCTTACAATGTGGCAACTCTTAAATTCTTCCTGATCTCCAAGTGAGATTACAAGTGGTCAGGTCCTGTGCAATCTAGTCTTGATGAGATCAATTCAACTGAATACTAGTTCACAATCATAGAAAGAACTTATTAATAACTCAGCTAGCTAAAACGACTTGTATCTCTGGTCCTCCTCCGTAAGAGTAATTCGTGACTTATCCTTCCACTATGAGAAGTATTTGGAAAGAGTAAAGTGTAAGTGTCGGTACATTACATTTTCCATCTTAAATGCGTCACTGGTCCCACTCCACTAGGGACTCCTTCTTCCTTTAATTAGCCAATCAGAGCGCGTTTTAAGACAGCACAATAGATTATGCACGCCTTCATCTCCACTTCTTTCCGAGCTCATTTCCGAATATGCTAATCAGAGAAGTGTCAGAAGTGGGGAGTTTTTGCTATTAGTCATCTCTTCTTGACTGCTTCTCATCTCTGGGACTTGACTAGATGAAGGGTCCTTATGGGCGTGGTCATTTTCGAACGTAACTGACCAGATGTGATTCAGACAGAAAACAATGCAAGTATTGTCTTAATGGGTGTAAGCGCATGTGCGGCTAGTACAAGTTGTTGCACGTTCGGGATTTTTGGGTTGCAATGAATTTAAGAAATGTTTTCTACTCGATATTTCATGTATCGAGTGATATTCGTTCGGAATCTACTTAAGGGTTTTTCCCGGCAATAAACCCATTAATTCCACTGCGCTGTAAAGCAAAGGCACGTTTCACCGGAGTTTTCCAGATATTTTATGACACTAGTGCAAAATAATTATGAGCAGAAAAGTTTTGAATCCTAATGTGAATTTTACGATGTCGCTTGCCAGATGTTTTATTGTATTGAAAAATGTTCTCGCATTCTCAAACATAAACACACAAGGAATCCAATCGTCAACAAAACAATATCAGCATCATACATCAAAAAAAGATTCGTAAGAATGTGCCAATCATCCTCCTGGCACGATTCATCAAGTTCAACTAACAAGACAGGCGCAATCCTAGAATGCTTCTACTGCAAGGAACTGCACCCCAATTGGACATGCAGCAAATTCAAGCAGTTCACTCCCTCTCAAAGACTGGACGCAAATAAAGAAAAAGGGCGATGCCATAATTGCCTGGGCAATCATCTGCCAAAGTCATGCACAAGCAAGAAACGATGTTACGTATGCCACGAGGCACACTATTCATTACTACATGAAGTACCAGACACCACATCAACCAACGTCCAATCACGACAGACCACATGACTAGACACGCCACAAACCAGTGCAATCGGGCGCTAACAACCAATCACATTATTAGCCACTGCTGTAGCCAAGGTGATCATACAATCAACAACACAACAAGCCCGGCTGCTCCTAGACACTCGTTCAGAAATCACACTCATTACGGAAAGATTGGCACGACATCTTCATGTGACACCCAGAATGTCAAAAATACTTGTACACGGAATCGGCAAGACTTCACCAATACAACCACTAGGGATCATTACCTTCACTATACAATCATTGCGGTCAAAGGAACTAATTATTGTACATGCTCACATACTCAAATCCCTATCCATACTTCTACCTCCCCATGACCTCCCACAATGCACAGGGCCTCACATCCAGGGATTGCCACAAGCCGATGAAAATTACGCCAAGGCCAGACCAGTAGACATCGTGTTGGGAGCCGACTCATATGGACAAGTAATGAAACACAACATTATCAAGTCCTCACCACACCTACCTATAGCACAACTGTCAATATTCGGCTGGGGGTTATTGGACCAGCCGGTAACTACACTCACAGTGCCACATCGATGACCATAACCACGGAAGAACTGGAAAATAGCCTGCAAAACCTACTAATACGATTTTGGATAATAGAAGTAATACCAAAGGAACCAAGCGGTCAACTCAATCTAGATCAACAGCAGTGTGAACAGTATTACATCGCAAACCAAGCACGAGTAAGCACTGGAAGGTACAAGGTCAAACTCCCCTTCACAGAATCCCCTGAAACACTTGGAGACTCATACAACGTGGCCCATCAATGCTGGGTGCGCCGAAAAAAAAGTTCACAAGGGACGATAATTATCGCACGCTATATGTTCAATTCATGACAGAATACGAGAACATGAATCATATGCGAAGACTACCAGCAAACTACCATTCCAACAAGAGGGCGTACTATCTGCCGCACCATGGCGTACTAAAACCGGACAGTTCTACGACTAAGCTAAGAGTCGTCTTCAACGGATCAAGCCCATCCTCAACTGGACGATCATTGAATGACATAATGCACACCGGCGCAAATCTAAATCCAGACATTGTTGATGTATTAATTTGGATCCGCAAACACAAGTACTTATTCTCCACAGACATCACAAAGATGTACGGACAAATATTGGTCCACCAAGACGACTGGGATCTACAGCGAATCCTGTGGATAGACGAACTGGGTAACGAGGTCATCTATCAATTAATCATTGTCACATATGGGACCAGAGCAGCCCCATTTCTAGCTGCACGAACACTCCTTCTACTCACCCAAGACGAAGGAGACAACTATCCACTCGCTCTACCCCCCATCAAATACGGAACATACGTGGACGACATCTTTGGCGGTGCAGACAATCCTAGTCAACTAGTGGAAACAGTAACACAATTAAGGGACCTCTACATGGCAGGCGGTTTCGCTCCACCAACCAAGAAGTAATAACCGCCATTCAGGCACCGCCGAATCCGGAACAGTCTGTCAACTTGACCGAAGATGTCACCAAAATTCTAGGGCTACAATGGAGACCCCACGAAGACATCTTCTCATTCTCAACATCATTGACTGCCAAGCAACCACTGCTTCAAAGCGCACCATTCTCTCTGACATTGCAAAATTGTTTGACCCATTGGGATTCGCATCTCCCATAATAATATGAGCCAAATTATTACTCCAAGAACTATGGCTCCACTCTGTTCGATGGGATGATCCGTTCCCAGATCAAGTTGTCAATCGATGGCACACCATCAGAAGAGAATTACAAACACTAAACGAATTAATCATACCTCGGTGATTCAAAACAAGGGAAACATCCCATATAGAACTACATGGGTTCGCTGACACCTCGCAACTAGCAATTGCTGCCGTCATCTACATGGCAATATACAATGAAGACAATGAACCTACGGTAACATTCATATGCTCAAAAACAAAGGTAGCACCACTCAAGAAACTAACAATACCTAAGTTAGAATTAACTGCCGCATTACTACTATCAAGGCTCACCACACGCATCAAAACCTCACTAAATCTAAGGATAAGGGCAACACATCAAATGGACGGACTCACGAGTAACCCTGACCTGGATCAAGGCTCACCCATCACGATGGAAGAATTTGTGTGCAACAGAGTCATACAAATTCAAGAACTCACAGCAGAAGCATAATGGAGGTATGTGCCCGGAACTTCAAATCCAGCCGACTGTGCATCCAGAGGACTCACCACACAACAACTCAAAACACACCCTTTATGGTGGACTGGTCCCCCATGGACAACAACTCCAAATTCGTGGCCAACACAACCCATTGACAAAGAGGATTAATACGACCAGGAAGCCCGCCCAAGCATCTCATTAATTGCCACTATCAAAACGTCGGAATACGACTGGGACATTATCTACAAGTACCCAACATTGACTGAGCTACTAAGAATAACTGCAACATGCATCAGATTCATCGCATGCCTAAAAAGAAAACGCCCTCCTACAAAGCAACTCAAACGTGATGAATTAAATCAGGCCAGAACACAATGGATACGACTAACCCAAAGGGCACACCTAGCCCAAGAATTACAAACGATGCAAACAACAGGCCTGACCCCATCACACGCATTCCATCGACTCACCGCCTATACAAACACACATGGAGTCACAAGGGTGGTGGACAACTAACAAGTACAACAATATCAGAAAACAGAAAACACACAGCAATTCTCCCTAAACAACCACAACTAACGAGGCTCATTGTAATCCCACTTCGCACTCACTTAAACTGTAATTGCCGCTCAGTGTTTTAGTATATACCGTAAAGACGACACGTGGCCATAACTTCTGCAGTCTAATAAATAATATGTGTGTGCATTATTAAAGGGAAATCGGCAAATCGCCAGCCACTTAATGGGACAATTACCCGCCTCAAGAGTAACGCCATCGCGACCATTCACTCACACTGGAGTAGATTACGCTGGTCCCATTACCATAAAAACTTGGAAGGGTAGAGGAGCAAAAACCTACAAGGCCTGGATTTGCGTATTTGTGTGCCTCGCAACCTCCGCAATACACATTGAAGTGGTAGGTGATTATTCGGCAAAGGGATTCATTGCAGCTTACCGAAGATTTACAAGTCGCAGGGGCATCCCACGGGTCATGCACTCTGACTGCGGAACGACATTCATCGGAGCTGACAAGGAATTGAAAAAACTTTTCGTTCAACACACGAAGGAACACCACCACATTAAAACCACGCTCATGAATGACCACGGGCAGTGGGAATTTAACCCACCTACAGCCCCCCACATGGGAGGAAAATGGGAAGCCGCAGTGAAGTCCATAAAGTTCCATATCAGTCGAACAACAAGAGAAGCATCATTCAGCATTGGAGAAATCAACACACTACTAACCCAGATAGAGGCCATACTAAACTCACGCCCAATACACCCATTGACGGACGACCCCAATGACTGCTCTGCACTTACTACAGGTTACTTCCTCATAGGAGAACCCCTCAACACAATTTCTGACCCATCCACAGATGATCCTAACGCGTCAATAATGTCAAGGTGGCAATTCATCCAACAATGACTTCAACGATTCTGGAAGCAATGGAAAAAACATTACCTACAACAATTCCTCTCAACCTCAAAGTGGCATCACCCAAGCAACACGATCAACATTGGATTACTAGTCCTCATCACAGATCAACGCCAACCACAATGCAAGTGGCTGCTCGCGAGAGTCATAAAACTGCACCCTGTAAAGGATGGACTAACTAGAGTAGTGACACTAAAAACCACCTCTTCAATAATTTCAAGACCAATTCACATTCTTGCTCCCTTGCCAGTTCCCATCGAAGATACAGATATCAATCATCAATAAATTTATGATGGCGGGCGGAATGTTACGGATTGCAGTAGTTTCTAAGCGGAATAAAAAGTGGGAGAGGTATGAGCGCGCGGGCATTTGTTTTGTAAAAACTGACTAACGAACTCAAAGAATGCTTATAACAAAAAAAACTCAAATATACTACTATAATTACAAAAGTAATAACAAATGAACTCTACGCGGCTATGCCCTGTTTACGTCACGACAAATATCGGCATAGCAACGACCACCGATGCAATTTCGACGCAGCTTGTTTATACGAGAATATTTAAGGAGCTGCACATGACGCTCTCGGCCTCTTGCTAGTTCAATCAAGCAATCATCTAAATCAAATTATTGTTCTACAAGTCAACGCCATTTACACAGAGATCGCCTTCAATTCACACAAATCGCCGTCTTACAAGTCAAACACCACTTATATAGAGGTCACATCCAATACACAACGATCTATCTCCACACACGTAAGCTACGCTATTACACATGTCCTTACGTACCATCAATACAACTGATATCGACCCCACACACGTAAGCTACGCTATTATACACGTTCTTACGAATCACTAACACACGGCTCCGTGAACTAAGTAAGCAGCAATACCCAAACCACAGCATCATTGCCATTCATCAGTGACATCATACACCAGCGCCCCACTCAAGCCTCTCCAGCTCATCGGTAGCGGCAACGGCGGCATCAATTCTCCTCAACAGTGATGTCACACACCAACGCCACCACCCAGGCCTCTCCAGCGTAGCGGTAGCGGCAATCGGTGGCGTCAATCTCGCAGCACACTCAAGAATACACTTATAAGATTAACATCACTCACATTACCTGAAGAAACCTTAATAAACCACTGATTATTTATTATATCATTATATTCAATAAAGGGAAAACCAACTCATACAAAGGCAGTATTGAATTATTGCATTGTCCATTCCACTTGCTAGCAAGCCTCACTTCACCATCTCAGGGAAGCGTTTTAGTCTGATTCAAACAATACAATAAAGATATGTCTGAAGTATATGCTATTTATTCTGTTATTTATTACTGACAAGGTTGACTAGTATTACTATTATTACTTGTAGAATTAATTCTTGGATTGAAGTAAAGTGTTGCGGAAACAACTGTACAATAATCTATGCAGCTTTGTTCGGAAAATAATCCCACAATTTGACTAGTCAGCCAAACGTGCAATAATTAACGTAGAACAATAAAACCCACTAGATGTTATGTGGGGTTGCCGGGCAAGTAAAGGGTGAATGCACTGATTAATAATTAACACATGTCTTTATTATTTCTATTTATTTGAATTGATTTACAAAATGGTGAATTACAGACGAACTTTATATTTCTTGATAATCTTGTGGTGTTGAAATATATTTACTATGAATGAAGCAGGTTATAATCTATTGAATATTATCACTAAGAGGTTATCATGATTGTAGTGCTCTGATCGAACACTGGAATGCCATTGTGTTTATCTTAACACGTGTGTAGTTGCCTTTAAATATCGGTCGTAAGAGAGCCGAGATGGAGGTTATGCGAAGCTGTGCGCCATCTGTGGCGGGAACAACTTGCAGTTGGAGGGATTGAGAAGCCAATGTGGCATTTATAGCTGGTCTTGTTCAAGAGTATGTCCGGGAAGCTTCCGTAGTTGGACTTTAATCCGTCCGTCTTCTACATAAGCCGAGAAATCAAGAATGAGTACTAGCTGTAAGGACTTACTTGCAGTGTATCGTGATTTTCCAGTCTCTCTTCGATGGCTTGTTATTACGTTCCCTTGCAATGTTGCAACCCTTCAGTTCTTCCTTGTCTCCAAGTGAGACCACAAGTGGTCAGGTCCCACGCAATCCAGTCTTGATGAGATCAATTCAACTGTACACTAATTCACAATAGTGGAAAGAACTTATTATTAAAACTCAGCTAGCTAAACGACTCATCTCTCCGGTCCTCCTCCGTGAGAGTTGGTCGTGACTTATCCTTCACTGTAAGAAGTATTTGGAAAGAGTAAGTGAGGGTACATTACGTAGTCCCTTCTTAAAATGATTCACTGATCCCGCTCCACTTGGGATCCCTTCTTCCTTTATTAATTAACCAATCAGTGGTTGATCTTGGGTCGCACAATAGATTATGCACGCCTTCATTTCCACTTCCTTCCGGGCTCAGTTCCGAATTTGCTAATTGGGAAAGTGTCGGAAGGTGGCGAGCCTTTTCCATTGGTCACCTCTCTTTGGTTGCCTCATCCCTCTCTGGGACTTGGCTAGAAGAAGGGTCCGCTTGGGCGTGGTCAATTTTCCAATACGATCGACCAGATGTGGCATAGCCAAGAACAATGCAAGCATTGTCTTAAAGGCCGAGTGCGCACGTATGGTCATTGCATGTGTAGTACGTATGGGTTTTCGGTTGCAGTAAATATTTGTACTCAATGCTTCACGCATATCTGATATTCGTTTCGAATCTACTTTGGGGTTCTCCCGGCAGTAAACCCATTAGGTTCTACTGCACTGGGAGTATGAGCACGTTCCGCTAGAGTTTTCCAGATGTTTTATGACACTAGTACAAATAATTATGAGCAGGAAAGTTTTGAAGTCTTAAATACAATTTTCATGACATTACTTGTCAGATATTTTATTGCCTTATTAAACGGAGTCTCTTATTCTCAAACAAGCTTGATTGTTGAAAACGAATGGCGATTGGCGCGCAGTTTCGTTCGTCGACACTAGCGCCTTTTGAACGAGCACGTGTGTGGTTGAGGTTATTGTTCGGGATTGAAGCAGTCTCATGAATTTCAAACAAATGAAAGGTCATATACGCAGTCCGGCGTACCGCATGTGCGCCTAGACTGACCGCGCGTGCAGCAAGGCTGACCATCACGTGCGCCTAGGCTGATCCGCACGTGCGGACCGAGGCGGGTACTCGAG
>NW_011948479.1:10069-10322 GCF_000503995.2 Ceratosolen solmsi marchali
GTCCGAGCAAGTTTACGATTTGAAATATTATTTACTGCCAGCGCTCTCAAAAAAGGGACGCCTTCGAAACTTCTAGAAGCTTCGTTTTCTCTGTTCGGGATTGAAGCAGTCTCATGAATTTCAAACAAATGAAAGGTCATATACGCAGTCCGGCGTACCGCATGTGCGCCTAGACTGACCGCGCGTGCAGCAAGGCTGACCATCACGTGCGCCTAGGCTGATCCGCACGTGCGGACCGAGGCGGGTACTCGAG
>NW_011948479.1:10443-19250 GCF_000503995.2 Ceratosolen solmsi marchali
TACAGGCCCGCTAGCACAAACAGGGCACACTTACACTCTCTCGAACTAACCCTCGACATCGTACAGGCCCTGAACAGCTGACTCAAGAGTGGACACCAACTCCAGACTTGGCCAGCGCAACCAATTGACAGAGCAATGCGATCAAGAAGCTCGCCCAAATGTGTCGTTAACCGTAACCACCAAAGAATCAGAATACGACTGGGAAATTGTTTATGACTACCGAACACTTAATGAATTACTGAGAATAACTGCAACATGCATTAGATTCATCGTGTGCCTAAGGGGAAAACGCCCTTCATCAAACCAACTGACACATACTGAAATAGATCTGGCAAGAACACAGTGGCTAAGATTGACACAAAACACATACCATTGTCAGGAATTACGAGCAATGCGAACCACAGGATTACCCTCATCTCACGCCTTTCATCGACTCACGCCCTACATAGATGCTCACTGAATCATACGAGCGGGGGACGATTAATGAATGCATCAATATCAAAGAATAAAAAACATCCAGCCATCCTTCCAAAGCTATCACAATTTACAAAACTCATCATCGAACAAGCACATCTCAAAACATTGCACGGAGGCACCCAGATCACACTATCATATACCCGACAACATTACTGGATTATAGGAGGGCAATCTGCTGTAAAATCACACGTATATCAAATATACTTGCACAAAACAACGAAGGATTCGCGCCAATGAATTAATACGACAACTACCCTTACCAAGAGTAACGCCTTCGCGACAATTCACCCACACTGGAGTGGATTATGCTTGTCCCCTTACCATAAGGACAAGGCCTGGATTCAAAATGGGCATTGTCCTGGGCCAAAATGTCTGGGATCAGACTAAAAGCTTCCCTGAGATGTTGAGGGGAGGCTTGCTGGCATGTGGAATGGACAATGTAATAATTCAACACTGCCTTTATCTGAGTTGGTTTTACTTTTATTGAATATAATGATATAATAAACAATCAGTGGTCTATTGAGGTGAGATTGAATGAATGATACAATGAATAGGTGAGAGTTTCTTCAGGTAATATGAGTGATGATAATCTTGTAAGTGTATTCTTGATGTGGCGCCTGATTCTCCTACTCATGGTTAGGACTTGTAGTGGTAGTGGGAGATGCGCTGATGAAGGACAATGATGCCGTGGTCTAGGTATTGCTGCTTACTTAGTTCACAGAGCCGTGTGTTAGTGATTCGTAAGAAGGTGTGTAATAACGCAGCTTACGTATGGAGTCGATCTCGGTGCATTGATGGAACGTAAGGACGTGTGTAATAGCGTGACTTACTTGTAGTGAGTTCGATCCGTGTGATGGTATTGGGAGACTATCTCTGTAGGTGGCGGCGGTCTGTGTGAATTGAAGGTAATCTCTGTGCAAGTGGCGTTAACTTGTAGGACAGTGAGTTGTGTGAATTGAAGGTGATCTCTGTGTAAATGGCGTTGACTTGTAGAACGGCGATTTGATCTTGATGACTACTTGATTGAACTAGTAAAAGAGTATGTGTTCGTCTGCCTCACTACATCAGCAATGCACATTGAAGCAATGGGTGATTACTCAGCAAAGGGATTCATTGCAGCATACCGCAGATTCTCGAACCGCAGCGGCATTCCACAGGTCATGTATTCAGACTGTGGAACAACATTCGTCGGGGCCGACAAGGAATTAAAAAAACTATTCTCTCAATGCACTAAGGAACACTACCACATTACGGTCACACTCATGGCAGATCAGACACAGTGGAAATTAAATCCATCTGCAGTTCCCCATATGTGAGGAAAGTGGGAAGCTGCAGTTAAATCCATCGAATTCCATATCAATCGATCGACAAGAGACACATCATTTACCATTGAAGAAATCACAACGCTATAAACCCAGATAGAGGCCATCCTGAATTCACGTCCGTTACAATCATTAACTGACAACCCTGACGATTGCTCAGCCCTCACTCCAGGGCACTTTCTCATTGGAGGACCTGTTAATACTCTACCAGATCCCTCAGCAAGTGACTAAAATTTATTAACGCACTCAAAATGGCAAGACATACAACAACGAGTCCAACAGTTCTGGAGGCAATGGACAAAACATTACCTGCAATAGTACCTCTCGACATCCAAGTGTGTCTCTGTTCGGAAAATAATCCCACAATTTGACTCGTGAGCCAAACGTGCAATAATTAACTTAGAACAAAAAACTCATATGCCATATCATCATTGCTTCCCGTTTCTTGTACATTTTGTGTGAAATAATCATGAGTGATAACTATCAATGGCCAAGTTGATTCAATGTACTGATGTTCCTTATTGAATAATGTCTGCCTCTAAGTGAGATGTGGGAAGACTTTCTATCAATGTTTTGATAATTTCTATCCGATTAAACTGTCCTGATTCCTTGAACATATGTTCGTTGGATAGTCTTTCCTTGGTAGCACTACGAGTGACTCTTACTCCACTCGCAATTGATGCTGCCATTTCATCACTGCTTTCCCTTGCTTATTTCTTCTCTGAGTTTTACATTTTTCAATTCTTTTTGCTAATTAATGTTAGAGAATTATTAATTAGTACTTACAGTGATGTATATAATTGAATCTTGGATAATATGGATGGTTTAAGGTGTCCTTATATTTCAGCACCCTTACTTTGTGTGAGAATGCTAATATAATATTACTTGATTTTCTGATTACTATGATAAATCATTCTTTTAATTGTATCAATACCAAACAATACACCAACCTTCACTAATCCGGCTCGAAGGACCAAATGTTCGGAAAATAATCCCACAATTTGACTCGTCAGCCAAACGTGCAATAATTAACTTAGAACAAAAAAACCCACTAGATTCTACTAAAGATAGTATATAATATCTAAATGATAGCATTAGAAAGAATAACCCAATATAATATTTTTAATGTACGTTGTTAAATGTAATCATTGGTTGTATAAAATTAATTAACATAATTTCGTAATTATGTCATAATACATAATTATGTTTTTGTAAAATTTGTTTATAAATTATTAGTATTGTATCTCGTTTATGTTTGTAACTGAGAAATGAAAAGTAGTAAGAAAAAAAACATAGGATTATCTTAGTATTAGTAGATTATGGAAATTAAAACGGTGTCTCGCGTTCATGTACTTAATGTTGTTCATCAAAAAATTTTCTCTGGGTACACGCGACGTTTCGGTTACGAATAAAAAAGCATTTATAATATCGATGTAGGATATGAATAAAGTAGCAATTTATTTCTTCCATTCATTAACACCGGAAAGTTCAATAATCATTTTCTGTTCGATTTTAAAGGTTTAGTTTATGGCTCGAACTGCCAATTTAATAGTTCAGTGGATGAGTCTCTCGTCAGGATAGCTTAAAAGGAAATAGCAATTGGAAGGGCTGAAATATATTATGTATTATGTAAAAACAATGTTTATTATTTGTTAACTATTATAATATTGCACTGTTGTTGAGAGGGAAGATTATTTTATTGTAGTAATGAGGGTGTTTGCTTGTGTTCTTGATTATCGTAGATTTTATGTATAGTACTGTGTATCGTAAAAGTTGAGGTTATGCTGATGTTCTAAATATCAGCCTGTATAGTCGATCATCTCATGAGATAGCATGAGAACATGGTGTTTGAATCAAATATGCTTGATAGATGGAATAACTATACTTGATATGGTGTTATATGTTTAATGGAACTTAGTAGTAATCAATTATGTCTTTAATTATTTATGGGGCAGTAGAAGGGCTAGTCACACACAAGAGTTATTAATTATAAGCATTCGAACTCTTGAAGGACTTAATGATATGTATTTATAGTCGATTAGTCGCTATTATGTTGTCTGGCCTAGACAATGTGCTTGATGAATTGCGTCACTTGTGTCGACTCTTGGGGGCCTGTATGGGGCCGAAGCGTTGGTTCGACCGAGAGTGAACGTAAGTTTGCCCGATCGACTCTTAAGGGCCTGTACGGGGTCGAAGCGTTGGTTCGACCGAGAGAATGTAAATTTGCCCGATTTAATCTTGTGCGAGGTGTGACTAGCTTATTTATTAATATAAAAAATGTACCTTGTGAGCTGTAGACAAGGTGTGTTATTTTATTGCGTAATTGATGTACCCTTTGATTACTATTCCAACTGTTTTTACTGTAAATCACTACTAAATCTGCCGATTTCTTTTTACTTATGCACACGTGTATTATTACCTACGCTGCCGAATTTAAGGCCACGTGTCGTCGTCACAGTATATACTAAAACTGAGCGGTAATACAGTTTAGTGAGCGCGATGTAGGATTACAATGAGCGTATGGGCCTTTTGAATACGCGCACGAACCGAAGGCTTGATCGTTCCGTGGCGGCTCTGCTGAGAATACCGACCGTTCCATGGTGGTCCTGCTGAGGGTAGATCGAGACCCGTGTGCCGTGGCTTCTACTGGTAGATGGTTAGATTGGTTCACTATGGTCAGGTCATGACAAGATGTTAGCCGTAAGCGCAGTTGAGCGAGGGTGGTTTCTGCAAGAGAGCCGCTTAGCAAGAGCGCCGGTCAACAAGAGAGCGAGGCGCACCGCGTGTTTGCCTTATATATCCACGCGGCGGCTCACTTAACTGTTAATAAAGCATCGTCGTTGTTGCACTGGAATCTTACACGAGGTGTAGAAAGAAAAATCTAAAACTTTCGAGAATTCGACGAAAAAAAAGTATATAAACATATAAACATTACGGGCCTTTTGAAACCAAAACATAACAAGTAGACGAAAAATTCTCGTCCAAGTGCTTACAGTAATCTGAGATCTAAAAGGGTCGGCGATGCCGACAATCGGCGGTCTTGAAACTGGCTTCAATCTCGAACAATTTCCATGATATTTATGGTAATATTTTAAAAACTTGAATCATTGTGTTGATGTTTAGTGTCTGTGAAATTTAAATTAATAGATATGTATCTATTTTCAGTTAATAATTCGTATATTTAGTTATTTCGGATTCATCGGAGACTGTACATTTACACATTTTTGTGAATTGAAAATGATATTTTTTAGCGTGTCTCATAGAAAATAATTTATAAGTATCTTGAATATTTCATACAACTGTTTAATGAATGTAGGTTAATAAATAACAATAAATTCACCGAATAGTCTGACTTTTAATGAAGTTTTAACAGCTCTAATATATAAGAAAGATAATTTTTATTCATTGTTCAATATATTGTTCAATATACGTACGTAGGCTGAAGTGTGAGACATCAGTAATTTTAAATACAGAAATAATTTAGATTATTTATATTTCACTTCAATATTACTTAAACGTCAACTACTCTTGCGATTTATGATAAGTAACGATCAATGGAATATTTTTTTTCTTAATAAATACAAGATGCCCATAATATATGTAAACCGAAGAGCAAAAACTGAAATGTACATACGAACATTAGAACAGAATCAGAGAGTCAAGATGAGAGCTCGATAAGAATAGCGATATGTGCTTTGAACTGTGTGCTTCTTTATTTTTATGAGCGTTATAACATACATGTGCGAGTTTTCAGACGACAATTGCTCTATCAGTCGGAGGAATATATCTCAGACCTTTTGATTTTTAAGGAGATTATTGATAATATAAAATATATACATAGTTTTATACATTTGTCTTTATAGGCAAACGATATCATTTAAAAATTATCTATTTTGCATAAGTCTTTCTATTCTATAGTTCATAAAATTTGTCCCCCACCTTAGCAGATGGTTGAGTAAGGACTTAAGTGGAAGGGCTGTAGAGCTTTTCAGCGTGGGCATATTTCATTTCAAAATGGTTTACTGTGGTTTATTGACACATTATTGATGGGTTGGATTTACTTTTTATATGAGAGTGTATTGATACTGTGTTTAATCGCAGCAATGTAGTTACATTAACCTTATCCGGTGACGAATAGTTCACCATTACCTGGTTAACACTGACATTTGGATGCGATTGTGGTGCTAGGTAGAGACTGTATAAACACTTGGGGTTTCCCAGCAACCAGAACACTTGCATTTTTCCCAGAACCAGAACACTTGGGGTTTTCCTAGATATTCTAACACGAAAATTCCCGATGCCTAAACACTCGAGAGATTTTCGGAATCCCAAACTTTCATATAAGAAAGTTGTTCGAAATCGTGTGAGCTTTTTCCAAATCGTTCAACATCTAGCATACATGTCACTAAACAACTGGAAACCAAGTCGTTAGATTTCTAGAAACCCCAGCTCTTTACACATTTGGAAATAGTTACACTCAAAATTTCCAAAATCCACTGTTGGCGTGTCTAGCCACACTATCGCTTAGATAAGCCAAGCGAGGGCGCCTCAGTTAGGGATTTGATCCAGGAAACTTTGATTGGAAAAATCAAGAGTAGGGCGTTCCTAAGGGAATATATTTAAGGAGGATGACCATAAGATTCATTCGCTCTCGCTCTCAAGGTGAAGTCCTCAAGGAAGAAGGGCTAAGGAAGAAGGAAGCTCCGTCAGCAGAGTCCACAGTAAGGTCCTTGTGCAACCGCAGAGCAAATCTACGTGCCATAGCCACTAACTACAAACCAGAGTCTTTCAAGGATCCAGCATCAACGAGCAGGCTTCAAGGATTAAAACTGCTATAAAAGGTACATCAAGCGCACACACTCTGCGCATACAACACAGAGACGCCCATACCCAAGCGCATGAAGCTTTCCCATTCTTACCACCACGTGGCTCTACTAGAAGAAGTCTCAAGAGATTTATGATCTCTTACTGCTCAGGGTAAAATCTGCCACCAAGCACATTACGTTAGGAGGATCCGGAGATTTACAACCTCCTACCTCTGCATGTAGTGAATACTAAAGTCACGTGGCAACAGCCACGGAACTACAAAAGCTCAACAATTCTCATCGTCAACTAAGATTTATTACTATGTAGTTATAAATTAAACGGAATAATTAGCACAAAAACAGATGTGTCAAATATTGAATTAATTTTCTATCCCTTCCACTTGCCCGCACGTTTGTTTACTCTATAACAACTGGTGGTCTAAGTTTAATTCTAATCAAAAATTTTTATTATAAATTTCGAATTGCAATAATAATCTACATAAGTTTTAAAAAGATTAATTTATGGAAAATGTAAATTACTTTTTTTTCGATTAAAGAAAACTTACGATAAAACCTATAAATCATGGACGTGTCATTAAAAATGTATATTTATTAAGCATTTAAAATAGAATTTGTTATTGCTTAAATTTTTTAATTATTTTTTAAATATATTGAATTGTAACATTATAAATTATGTTTAGTTGCTTATTCATTCTATTTAAATATTTTATATGTATAGATTAAAAGAGAAAACTATTCTACTATAACTATTTCAAATACAAAATATAGAACTTATTAATTTATTGTGGTATTTTAAAGTACTTTTATTAGGAAATTTTCGATTGATATATGGATTACAATAATTGATAACGTCTTGTAATTATTAAATTTTATTGTTTACATAGAAGTGGAAATAAAATAAGGTATAGAGATTTTAAGCAGTATTTTATTATGTAGAAATTATTATTTAGTAGTTTTTAAAATTTATATTTGAGAAATGCTTCATAAATTAAACTTTATTACAAATTGATAATTTCCATATTTTAAACTATTATATGTTTCAAAATATATATTCTGGAATATCATATTTTTAAAGCATGTATGTTATAAATAGAAGTAAAATTGAAAATAGAAAACAGAACTAAAATACAAATATCTAAACAATAAATAACAAAATATTGATTATATTTTAGAATATTCTGTCCTTTTGTTATTTGTTATTCATAATCCGAGAATAAATATAAAATGAATGTAAAACATATTGTGTCTTATAGAACTATATATCCCATGGAAATTTATTGATATTATTATATTTCTATCATCTAATTGCTTAAAATATAAAAAATATTAACAATTAGTATATAAATCTTTTTTTTCAAATATATATATATATATATATATATATATATTCATGAAAAAATAAAAGTAATAATAAAACTAATAACTTTTACTGCATGTATATTTAGAAATAATTGTTTAAAATACCTATTGACATAAGAAATTTGGATATATATATTAAAATATTTTTTATATACTAAAAAAACTTTGAAATAAAAAAATTGAAATTTTTTGATAAAAGTACTACTCTCGTATATAATTTTTTGATAAAATAAATATGAATAAGTTGTGTTTATAATTTCATTCAAAATAAAAGCTAAAAAGAAGCTAAAACCAAAGTATATTTAACTGTACCAACAAGTATTTGAAACATTAATAAATTAAAGAGTATTTTATCCGAATGATTATTTGCATTCAAGCTTATGAACTATTATTTTATTAACCGTAAAACAAATATCAATAAAAATAAAAATAAAAAAATAATATAAATGTAAACTATATCAATAGTGAAAAGAAAATCTCTCGAATTATATTTACTAGAAAACCTTCAACAGCTAATAAAAAGGGAATTATCAAACGGATACGAAAAAGTAAGAAAGTCTCGCCAAGGTTGCATGAGACTCGAAAAGGTTTGTACATCTGTCGTGAGAGAAAGAGTCGTGTCCCTCTCACCGCAAACGCAGATCAAGAATAGTTCATGCTGGTGAGTAAAGGAGTCACGCCGCACACGATTCGTGTCCCTCTCGCCGCTGAATCAGAGATTGAATTACGATATCGCTGTAAGTACGTTGATACATATTTTCTCTTCAATTATTGTCAGCCGGCGGCAGAACCGGCATAAGACAACCAACAAGATTATCTCACA
>NW_011948479.1:19315-26146 GCF_000503995.2 Ceratosolen solmsi marchali
TATAAGAAGCCGATCAAGAAATCATATCTTCATATAAGATACAAGAAGATTCTACAACATACATATGTAAATAGTGTAATAAATTGTATAATAAATATAATTAACCAACTCTCACAACTCTTGTACAGCCCCTACATCTCATCCCTTCCCGAGCGTCTGCTACGGGGGGCGGCAAACCAAGCTATTGAAACATTGGCAGTTCGAGCCAAGAATTACATCCCTACAATATTTCGAACAATGCGAGTTGTGCGAGATCAATAGTTTAATAATATAGTATAATCAATATAGTTTAATTGATATTTGTTCGATTGATCTGTACAATTAACAGGTGATCATATATTTTATAGAAATAAACGATTACTTAAAGGTACTGATACGACTGCAGAACCTCTGCAAGGCAGGCGGTTTCCCCTTAGCAAATGGCACTCAACACTTAAGGGCGTCCTCACTACCAGAAAGGCAGACCAAAGAGACCAAACAGGAACCAGCAACAAGAATACTTGATGATTACACAACTAAAATTCTCGGACTGCAATGGAATCCTCAAGAGGATAATTCACAGTGCAACAACAGTGTCCATGGACACCACTCAGGTAACCAAAGGATTGATATTATCAAATATCACTAACAATCATCTCGATCGACTAGGTCATTACCGGTGAAAACAAAGGTGAGATGATAATCAAGAATAATGGCTTCACACTATCAATAGTACGAACAACTGCCAGGCCAAGGCAGTCAACTCAAGGAGAATAATAGTGTGAAAAGGAAGCCCGTCCTAGAAAAACCCCCTTAGCTGTTACGTAAAGCTGCCTAATTTTCCCATAAACTCAAGTGGCTTGAGTCCAACATTAAATTGCCAAATAGACACACTCTCCATTGCCTCACAGCTTACATAAAGTCGCGACGAATCATCCGAGTAGGAGGACGGTTGATTAAATCATTTCTAGCATGCGAATAAAAAACACCCAGCAATTTTACCACGCCAATCACGATGTTCAGCTCTTACAATATCCCAGGCCCATGTACCATTAAAAAACATCGAAGGGCCGAGGCGCAAGGGCCCAACAGGCATGGATTTGTTTTTTTTTCGTATGTTTACCATATTTGCTGTACACGATTCCGCTTATCGGAGATTTCCATCCCGCAGAGGCATCTCCAACACATTGCATTCAGACTGTGGTACCACCTTTGCAGAAGCGAACAAGGACTAAAACGATTATTCAAAAGGAGCGACGAAAATCCGTATATCAGAGTCCGGAGATAAGCAACGATTAGTCTTTGTAAGTAGTATTATTACTACAATAATTACATACTCTGAGATTCAGAGATTATGACATCGACAAGCAACTAAGGACGAAGAGGCTCTCCCCAGAGCAACAGTGCGGAATAGATTCCAGTACGCGTCGCTAAATTCGCGCCCGCTAAAGGCGTCTTGTCTTTAAAGTCGGACGCTTATTAACTTACGCACACATCAGTCAACGCTCATAATAGACGCAACATGCAGTAGTATCCTTCATGAGGTAAAAGCCCTTCAAACTCTTACTTCCACCTGAACTTATTGCAGTACGCCAATATCAGGACAAGGTACGCTTGCTACGATACGACTATTTTTCTCACACAACAACACTACAGGGTCATTCAAACAGCGCGAGTGTTGATGAATCAAACTTCACGCCATTCTGCGATCAAATTCAACCATTTCCATAATTAATAATAGTAATACTAGACAACCTTGTCATCAATAAATAACAGAATAAACAGCATATACATCAGCCATATTTATATTGTATTATTATAATATCCCTTCCACTTATGACCTTTCATCGCTACCACACAACACCCGTGGTCTCTGAGTTGTCAACGGCATCAATTTGTATCCTTCGAACCGGCCTTGGTAATTAGTAAAGATATGGAATATTAAAATCTTATCTTATATGATACGTTTTTATATAATTTCATCAATTCTTGCGCATCAAAAATGAGAAAATTACAAGTATAAACAAAATATTGATTTAAACATGTACTATTGATAAAAAATGTTTACTTTACAATATGATAAGCATTGTTATGGAATTTAAAAGAGGTCACTATTGGATTTGAAAAACATTCACAATAATGTAAATTTTAATCTTTTTGTAAAATATATGTCATAATCTGTGAAATTGCGAGAACCTTTCCCAAGTCAGAGCCAAGACATCTGGCAAACATAACTTGTTATACATTTAAAAAACCCAAGTTATTAGGCTTCTGGAAAATGCAAGTCATAAGTCATCTGGATATAGTTGTTACACTCAAAAATTAAAATCTAACGGTACACGATCGCATCCACTATTGTCAAGTCTAGCCATACTGTTCCTTGGATAGTCAAGCGAGGGCGCTTCAATCAAGGGTCTCTCTTGCCGGGAAAGCCATGAGTAGACTACTTTCTCTGAATGAATATGCAACGCTAGGGGCGCTCCAAGTAGAGACGCCGCAGCCCGAGACACTTCAAGTAGAGACACCGAAGCCAGAGGCACTCTGATTAGAGACGCCAATTAAGCAGGCGTTCCTTAAGTGGACGCCGTGGTACTCGCTCTCCAGTGGGTCGTCAAGGAAGTAGTCGCAGGCCTTTCCAATACTAGTACGTCTACCACAAAGCCGTCTCAGATATTCCTCATAATAGGTGCCACGAAGAGCACATTTTCCACACTACCGCTGAAGAAGGTACTCACAACAGTTTCATACTCAATAGAATTATACACAGTGCCAACGAGTACTTCCTCAAGGAGGAGACCACAATCAAATTAACACCACGTGGCATTACACGAAGAAGTGTCAAGAGATTTATAATCTTTTACTTTTCAGTGTAGTAATTTACCACCCAGCGCACTACGTCAAGAGGATCTGGAGATTTATGACCTCCTACCTCTTTATGTAGTGCACGTTCTTACCACGTAGCAGTCATTAAGGAACAGCAAGATATATAAGATTTCCATCATCAACTTAGACTCATTGTAGTATAATTTATAAAGTACAATAAAATAAACAGCACGAAAAGCAAATGTATTAAATATTGAATCCCTGCACTATCCATTCCACTTTACCGCATTCACCCACCAGATCATCGATTGTTTTTATCTAATTCTAGACACAGAGAAAAATAAAATTAAAAAAAAAATTAATTGAAATGATTGTCGAATTCACAAGCCAAGTTTGGAATTTAAGTAGATAGCTAATTGAATGCCGCAGCAACTTGTACTGAAATGAACAATAACCGTCAAAATCTTTATTTTACTCTTTGCACTACATTTAGAAATAGATTAGGGCCTTTCATAAGTGAAGACCGGGCTCTTTAGCTAGGCATGTCACTAAATAGAAAAAATTTAACTAACACAATGAAGCTAAACATTGGATGAGAAAGATAATAAGGACAGAAAAAATTAGCGCCAAGATGAGAAGATGAATCTTGAATGACTTACAAATCCAAAGTTCCAAGGTTCGGTAGATTTATGGGAGCAATTAGGCAGATCAAACAAGATCATGAATGAGTAATATTGGAGTGAAATATAAATAGTTGCAGTCAATTATATAATTCCTATATTTTATATTATCTGATAGCTCATAATTTGTATACGTTAATATTCGTGTAGGCAACAACGTACCAACCTGTTTCGAAAACTTGATTGATTCGAAAAGATGATGTAAAATGACGAAGAATCACTATTGGTTAAGTAAAGAGAACTGAAAATAATTCATAATTAAAAAAGTTCATACTATCGATTGAATATTAAATATCATTTTTTAAAAAAATGTCCATTATTAAAATGGAATTAATAATGAATGTTGAATAAAATATAGATTTTTATAATATATCCATGTATTTTAAAGTTCTATTTAGAAAAGTAAATCTCCATTACAATATTTTCAAGTAAATAAATAATAAATTGTTTATTAACTTTTTATAGTTATATTCCAAAATTTTTAAATATTTTAAATTAAATGGATTTATACTAAAGATATACATTTGGTTATTAAAGTTTTAGGAATGGGTAACAGCCGATTTGTTGTAAATGTAATTTATTACATAGGTAGAAATTTAATTTATATTAGTTATTATATTATTTATAATAATTTATTTAATTATTTATTTAATTAATAATTTAATTATATAATTTATTATAGTTTAAATTATTTTATATATAGTTACATGGAATCATAAATACAATGCTATGTTTGTTAGTAAACATTCACGAATGATAATTATGTATTTGTCACTGTCGAAAATTAATTATTAATTAGATTGAATTATGGAATAATATGGAATTGAATAATTTTAAGAACGTTTTCCCCTTTTTTACATGATCGAATAAATTTCTATAAATTTCTATTTAAATATTAAACGTTGCTAACAAATTTACTAGGTACTATATGCAAATCAGATCATTCACATTTTTTCAAATTGTATCAAAACTTTTGGATAAAATGAAATTAGCACATACTATCGAATAACAATGTACTTTTAAATCATGATTAAAAATTTTTATGTTTTGTAATATGAATTATGTTTATATATTGATATTTACAGAAAAGCAAACTTTAATCTGAGACTTCATATTTATTATATATAAATATTTATTAAATATGAATATGCCTTTTACTCAAGGTGCTATTATATAAATGTAATTTAATTAATTTGAATTAATTAATTAATTTAAATGTGTATATTTGTTAAAAGATTATAATTATATTATGATGCATGTACACTAATTACTTTATATATTGTTAATTACAAATTTTCTCATAAAAGTGAGATGCAAATCGAATTGAAACAAACATTCACCTGCAATGCTTAATGTAGAATATAGGGATATTTTTTATAATTTATATTAGAAAATTTGTAATATAAATTGTTTCAACCAATCAGAATAAAATATTAATTGTATTTGATTGTATTAATGAAAATAAGTCAAATTTATAAATAATTTAGTACGATGAGTTATGTGTAAAAATGCTATCATCAATTTATATACAAGGAATAATTCTATATTATAATAAATTATAAATATCATATGTTCATATTTTACTAAAAATAATCAATGTAATCTATGTAATAAGTTAATTTAAATATTTTAAATTTACGGAACGAGATATATTAGATATAAAATACAATGATGGATGAAAAGAAGTCGGATTCACAAGTAATAGTTAACTAAAAATATATAGATTTCTAATCAGTGGCCAACTGAGCCAGAACAACTAGCTAAACGAGCTTCAATGTTCCCAATATAGTCGAACATTTCTCTGGCTATTACTCCTATTTCTTTGTCTCTCTTCTGCTACAGTTACTCTTAATCCTTATACTTCTTATTTTGGCATGAATCGTATTTGTCATACCGCCAATAATTATTACTATATAATAGATTATAACATATACAGAAAGAAAGAAAGGAATAAAAATTATAGATTCAATTTAATTTCCACTATACAAGTTTAAATTCTTTGGCTACAATTAGAGTATTTTTTAACAACATATTTTATTTAATTAGTCTACTTTTATATTTTTTATATTACATAACACACAGAATATAATGGTCTGATTTTCAGAATTGATAAAATATTTTCAATTAGATTTATGTACTATTCATCATGTTGTTTCATAATATTGTTCTTAGAAGAAAAATATTAATTAATAAATTTATTGATATTATCATTCAAATGCTTAATCAATCAATAAATTCTTTAACCATTTATCAATGTATTTAAGGATTAATATTATAACAATTATTATTGATTTTTATGAGAGAAATTTAGTTTTATATAAAATTGTAATTTTTGTAAATGATCTTTTTTAATTTATAATTTTTATTTCTCGCTAAAACAGCTTAAGATAATAATAAATATTAAGTTATATAAAATACAACAGTACCAATAAGAACAATAATACTCAAATAAATATTCTAAAAAGAGTAATAAATATTGTTAATTATTCAATATTCTTTTTACATTTGTAGTACAAAGCGTATTTATTGAATGTTTTAAAATACTACATTTGTATGTCAAATTTGATTATTACGTCGATTTTTGTACTTTAAAATACAATACTATTTTATTTACAATTTTAATAATAAAGATTTATTTAAATAAACATTCATTGTTTTTAATTTGTATAGATTATTATTTCAATAACTATTATCATTATCTTAAGTTTTTTCAATAAATACAAAATTCTGTTTATTATAAATATTTAATATTTGCTCTTATAACTATGACTAATTTTCATATAATATTCACGTTACAATAAAAAAATCTGGTAAGATATTTGTATAAATCAGTACGAATCTTATAAAAAATGAAGGCAAGATAGCAATTTTTATAGTTTGTATTCAATAACGACAAAATAATTCATTGAACTATTAACTATATGTATACAAATTCTTGACATAAACATTTATTAACAGTGAAGGTAAATTTATTAAAGTAATAGATCATTTATTTATGCTAAATTATATTACACGATATGATGTGATATGTTCCTATAAAATTATCATTTCGTGTTTACTTTGCTAATGATTTATTTTAGGTAATTGGATTAAGTACATTTTTATATTATTAAAGTAAACTAAAGATAGTATAATATAACAGTAGTATCTAGATGCCTAAAAAATTCATATTGTATATATTACCCTGAACGGTGGATCACTTGGCTCGTGGGTCGATGAAGAACGCAGCTATTTGCGCGTCAACTTGTGAACTGCAGGACACATGATAGAGAAATCATTGAATATACGTGCCCTGAACCCGTAACGCGACCTATCGATCCTTTTGGCTTGAAGAGTTTTCAGCAAGAGG
>NW_011949689.1:0-559 GCF_000503995.2 Ceratosolen solmsi marchali
CTGAAATCACTTGCACTTTAGGATATTTGTTGCCATTAATGTCCTCTACTTGGTCAACATTTTTGTGAGTAATTGGGCTATTACATCGCCAGTATTTGTTGTCCAAATCCTATACTATTACCTTCAATTATTCGGAAGTATATGTCTGAAATCACTTGCACTTTAGGATATTTGTTGCCATTAATGTCCTCTACTTGGTCAACATTTTTGTGAGTAATTGGGCTATTACATCGCCAGTATTTGTTGTCCAAATCCTATACTATTACCTTAAATTATTCGGTAGTTTACGACTGGAATCACTCGTACTTTAGGATATTTGTTGCCAATGATGTCCTCTACATGTACAAAAAATTTGGGAATGATAGTTCGATTAGGACGCTAGTATTATTTGCCCAAATCCTATGCTATTACCTTAAATTATACGGAAGTATATGACTGAATTCACTTGCACTTTAGGATATTTGTTGCCATTAATGTCCTCTACTTGGTCAACATTTTTGTGAGTAATTGGGCTATTACATCGCCAGTATTTGTTGTCCAAATCCTATACTATTACCTT
>NW_011948495.1:0-384 GCF_000503995.2 Ceratosolen solmsi marchali
AATTACTCATTCTTTAGGCTATTTGTAGCCTGTATTGTCTTCTGCATGCACATAAAAATTGGGAAGGATCGAAATATTAGGTTGCCAGTATTTGACACCGATATCCTTTGCCATTACCTCAAAACATTCGAAAGTTTATGACTGAAACTACTCGTACTTTAGTCTATTTGTAGCCTGTATTGTCCCCTACATGCACATAAAATTTTGGAAAGATTGGGCTATTAGGTTACCAATATTTGTCACCGAAACCCTATGATATTACCTCAAAACATTCGAAACTTTATGACTGAAATTACTCGTACTTGAGTCTATTTGTAGCCTGTATTGTCCCCTACATGCACATAAAATTTTGGAAAGATTGGGCTATTAGGTTACCAATATTTG
>NW_011948495.1:5548-6156 GCF_000503995.2 Ceratosolen solmsi marchali
AAAACATTCGGAAGTTTATGACTGAAATTACTGGTACTTTAGGTTATTTGTAGCCTGTATTGTCACCTACATGCACATAAAAATTGGGAAGGATCGAACCATTAGGTTGCCATTATTTGTCACCTAAACCCTATGCCATTACCATAAAACATTCGGAAGTTTATGATTGAAATTTCTCGTCTTTAGGCTATCTGTAGCCTGTACAGTCCCCTACATGGATACAAAGTTTAGGAAGGATCGGGCAATTAGGTTGCCAGTATTTGTCACCGAAACCCTATGCCATTATCTTAAAACATTCGAATCTTTATGACTGAAATTACTTGTACTTTAGGCTATTTGTAGCCTGTATTGTCCCCTACATGCACATAAAATTTCGGAAGGATCGGGCTATTAGGTTGCCAGTATTTGCCAACGAAACCCTATGCCATTACCTCAAAAAATTCGAAAGATTATGACTGAAATTACTCATACTTTAGGCTACTCGTAGCCTGTACCGTCCCCTACATGGATACAATGTTTGGGAAGGATCGAGATATTAGGTTGCTAGTATATGTCACCTAAACCCTATGCCATTACCATAAAACATTCGGAAGTTTATGATTGAAATT
>NW_011948495.1:6375-9188 GCF_000503995.2 Ceratosolen solmsi marchali
TATTTGTCACCTAAACCCTATGCCATTACCATGAAACATTCGGAAGTTTATGATTGAAATTACTCATACTTTAGGTTATTTGTAGCCTGTACCGTCCTCTACATGGACACAAAGTTTGGGAAGGATCGGGCTATTAGGTTGCCAGTATATGTTACCTAAACCCTATGCCATTACTTCAAAACATTCGGAAGTTTATGACTGAAATTACTCATACTTTAGGCTACTCGTAGCCTGTACCGTCCCCTACATGGATAGAAAGTTTGGGAAGGATCGGGCAATTATGTTGCCAGTATTTGTCACCTATACTCTATGCCATTACCTCAAAACATTCGAAAGTTTAAGACTGAAATTACTCATACTTAGGCTATGTGTAGCCTGTACCGTCCCCTACATGGAGAGAAAGTTTGGTACAGTTTATGACTTAAATTACTCATACTTTAAGGCTATTTGTAGCCTGTATTGTCACCTACATGCCCATAAAAATTGGGAAGGATCGAACTATTAGGTTGCCAGTATTTGTCACCGAAACCCTATGTCATTACTTCAAAACATTCGAAAGTTTATGACTGAAATTACTCATTCTTTAGGCTATTTGTAGCCTGTATTGTCCCCTACATGCACAGTCAATTTGGGAACGATTGGGCAATTAGGTTGCCAGTATTTGTCACCGAAAACCTATGCCTTTATCTTAAAACATTCGAAACTTTATGACTGAAATTACTCGTTCTTTAGTCTATTTGTAGCCTGTATTGTCCCCTACATGCACATGGTAAGGATCGGGCCTTTTGGTTGCCAGTATTTGTCACCGAAACCCTATGACATTACCTCAAAATATTCGAAACTTTATGACTAATACTACTCGTACTTTAGGCTATTTGTAGATTGTACCGTCCCCTACACGGATACAAAGTTTGGGAAGGATCGGGCTATTAGGTTGCCAGTATATGTTACCTAAACCCTATGCCATTACTTCAAAACATTCGAAAGTTTATGACTGAAATTACTCATACTTTAGGCTACTCGTAGCCTGTACCGTCCCCTACATGGAGAGAAAGTTTGGTAAGGATCGGGCCTTTTGGTTGCCAGTATTTGTCACCGAAACCCTCTGCCATTACCTTAAAACATTCGAAAGTTAATGACTGAAATTACTCATACTTTAGGCTCTGTGTAGCCTGTATTGTCACCTACATGCATATAAAAATTGGGAAGGATCGGGCTATTAGGTTACCAATATTTGTCACCGTAACCCTATGCCATTACCTCAAAACATTCGAAAGTTTATAACTGAAATTACTCATACTTTAGGCTCTGTGTAGCCTGTATTGTCACCTACATGCATATAAAAATTGGGAAGGATCGGGCTATTAGGTTACCAATATTTGTCACCGAAACCCTATGACATTACCTCAAAATATTCGAAACTTTATGACTAATACTACTCGTACTTTAGGCTATTTGTAGATTGTACCGTCCCCTACACGGATACAAAGTTTGGGAAGGATCGGGCTATTAGGTTACCAATATTTGTCACCGTAACCCTATGCCATTACCTCAAAACATTCGAAAGTTTAAGACTGAAATTACTCATACTTAGGCTATGTGTAGCCTGTACCGTCCCCTACATGAACACAAAGTTTGTGAAGGATCGGACTATTAGGTTGCCAGTATTTGTCATCGAAACCCTATGCCATTACCTTAAACATTCGAAAGTTTAAGACTGAAATTACTCATACTTAGGCTATGTGTAGCCTGTACCGTCCCCTACATGAACACAAAGTTTGTGAAGGATCGGACTATTAGGTTGCCAGTATTTGTCATCGAAACCCTATGCCATTACCTTAAACATTCGAAAGTTTAAGACTGAAATTACTCATACTTAGGCTATGTGTAGCCTGTACCGTCCCCTACATGAACACAAAGTTTGTGAAGGATCGGACTATTAGGTTGCCAGTATTTGTCATCGAAACCCTATGCCATTACCTTAAACATTCGAAAGTTTAAGACTGAAATTACTCATACTTAGGCTATGTGTAGCCTGTACCGTCCCCTACATGAACACAAAGTTTGTGAAGGATCGGACTATTAGGTTGCCAGTATTTGTCATCGAAACCCTATGCCATTACCTTAAACATTCGAAAGTTTAAGACTGAAATTACTCATACTTAGGCTATGTGTAGCCTGTACCGTCCCCTACATGAACACAAAGTTTGTTAAGGATCGGACTATTAGCTTGCCAGTATTTGTCACCTAAACCCTATGCCATTACCTCAAAACATTCGAAACTTTATGACTGATATTACTCGTACTTTAGGCTATTTGTAGCTTGTACCGTGCCCTACATGGATACAAAGTTTGGGACGGATCGGGCTATTAGGTTGGCAGTATATGTCACCTAAACCCTATGCCATTACCTCAAAACATTCGAAACTTTATGACTGATATTACTCGTACTTTAGGCTATTTGTAGCTTGTACCGTGCCCTACATGGATACAAAGTTTGGGACGGATCGGGCTATTAGGTTGGCAGTATATGTCACCTAAACCCTATGCCATTACCATAAAACATTCGAAAGTTTATGACTGAAATTACTCGTACTTTAGGCTACTTGTAGCCTGTACCGTCCCCTACATGGGTACAAAGTTTGGGAAGTATCGGGCAATTAGGTAGCCAATATTTGCCATCTAAACCCTATGCCATTACGTGAAAAACATTCGAAAGTTTATGACTGAAATCACGCGTACTTTAGGCTATTTGTAGCCTGTACCGTCCTCTACATGGACACAAAGTTTGGGAAGGATCGGGCTATTAGGTT
>NW_011948495.1:9857-10681 GCF_000503995.2 Ceratosolen solmsi marchali
CGAAGGATCGGGCAATTAGATTGCCAGTGTTTGTCAACGAAACCCTATGCCATTACCTTAAAATATTCGAAAGTTTATGACTGAAATTACTTGTACTTTAGGACATTCGAATGTTTATGACTCAAATTACTCATACTTTAGGCTATTTGTAGCCTGTATTATCAACTATATGCACATAAAAATTGGGAAGGATCGGACTATTAGGTTGCCAGTATTTGTCGCCGCAACCCTATGCCATTATCTTAGAACATTCGAAAGTTTATGACTGAAATTACTCGTACTTTAGTCTATTTGTAGCCTGTATTGTCCCCTACATGCACATAAAATTTGGGAAGGATGGGGCTATTAGGTTGCCAGTATATGTCACCTAAACCCTAAGCCATTACGTGAAAAACATTCGAAAGTTGATGACTGAAATTACACATACTTTAGGCTATTTGTAGCCTGTATTCTCCCCTACATGCACATGAAATTTGGGAAGGATGGGGCTATTAGGTTGCCAGTATATGTCACCTAAACCCTAAGCCATTACGTGAAAAACATTCGAAAGTTGATGACTGAAATTACACATACTTTAGGCTATTTGTAGCCTGTATTCTCCCCTACATGCACATAAAATTTTGGAAGGATCGGGCAATTAGATTGCCAGTATTTGTCAACGAAACCCTATGCCATTACCTCAAAACATTCAAAAGTTTATGAATGAAATTACTTATACTTTAGGCTACTTGTAGCCTATAGCGTCCCCTACATTGATACAAAGTTTGGGAAGGATCGAACAATTAGGTTGCCAGTATATGTCACCTAAACCCTATGCTATTACC
>NW_011950740.1:0-209 GCF_000503995.2 Ceratosolen solmsi marchali
CCTAAAGTACAAGTGATTTCAGTCATATACTTCCAAATAATTTTAGGTAGTAGCATAGGATTTCAGCAACAAATACTGGCGTCCTAATAGCACGATCTTTCCGAAATTCTTTGCACATGTAGAGGACATTAGTGGCTACAAATATCCTATAGTTCGAGTGATTTCAGTCATACACTTCTAAATAATTTAAGGTAATAGCATAGGATTTG
>NW_011949288.1:0-741 GCF_000503995.2 Ceratosolen solmsi marchali
TTAGGCATAAACTTCCGACTATTTTATGGTAATAGCATAGGGTCTGTGCGACAAATACGGGCGAGCTACGAGCCCGATCCTTCGCAAATTTTTTCTCCATGTAGGGGACAGTACAGGCCACAAACAGCTTCACGTACGAATGATTTCAGTCATAATATTCTAAATATTTTAAGGTAACAGCATACGGTTTGTGCGACAAATACGGGCGACTCACGAGCCCGATGATCCTACCCAAATTTTTTCTCCATGTAGGGGACAGTACAGGCCAGAAATAGCTTAAAGTACGAGTGATTTTAGGCATAAACTTCCGAATATTTTAAGGTAAAATTATATGGTTTTGGCGACAAATCCTGGCGATCTAAGAGCCCGATTCTTCCCTAATTTTTTCTCCATGTAGGGGACAGTACTGGCAACATATAGCTTGAAGTCCGAGTGATTTTAGGCATAAACTTCCGAATATTTTATGGTAATAGCATAGGGTTTGTGCGATAAATACTGGCGACCTAAGAACGCAATCTTACCCAAATTTTATTGCCATGTAGGGGACAGTGGCTGCTGCAAATAGCATAAAGTACGAGTGATTTCAGTCATAAATTTCCGAATATTTTATGGTAATAGCATAGGGTTTGTGCGATAAATACTGGCGACCTAAGAACGCAATCTTACCCAAATTTTATTGCCATGTAGGGGACAGTGGCTGCTGCAAATAGCATAAAGTACGAGTGATTTCAGTCATAAATT
>NW_011948443.1:0-38827 GCF_000503995.2 Ceratosolen solmsi marchali
TCGACATCGTACAGGCCCGCTAGCACAACCTGGGCACACTTACGTTCTCTCGAAGAAACCCTCGACATCGTACAGGCCCGCTAGCGCACACAGGGCACACTTACGCTCTCTCAAACTAACCGTTCGACATCGTACAGGCCCGCTAGCACAACCTTGTTTTAAAATAAATATATTATATTTTTCAGCCTTGTCCGTTATTGATTTCCTTTAAAATTATCCTGCCGAGAGACTAATCCACTGAACTATTGAATTGGCAGTTCGAGCCATAAGCTAACGCTTTAAATCCGAACAATGTTGTTTGCCGGATGTTTTATTGCATTAAAAAAGGTCCCGCAATCTCTAACACATGTATTTACAAACCCAATCTACTCAAGTACTTGTAATATTCCACATATACAATAATGTAAATAATATTACCTATATAACAATTTTATTTGCTTAGTAATTTTTAATTTTTCGAGTCATTATTAATCTTTAATAAATCTTTATAAAAGATTTTAAAAAAATTTTTCATCGTTTACTTCGTTTTCATCCTTATCTGTATTAAAATTTTTTATTAAAAAATGCACATATTTGTTTCTCTTACTGACGTCATTGAGTTGGTCTTATATATATTGTTCGAGATTGAAGCTAGTTTCAAGACCACCGATTGTCGACATCGCCAGCCTTTTCAGATCTTAGATTTCTGTAAACACTTGGACGAGAATTTTTCGTCTACTTGATATGTTTTGGTTTCAAGTGGCCGGTAATGTTCGAAAGTTCTAGATTTTTCTTTCTACGCCTTGTGTAAGAATTCAGTGCAACAACGACTATGCTTTATTGACAGCTAAGTGAGCTCCCGCGTGGATATATAAGGCAAGCACGCGGCGTGCCTCCCTCTCTTGCTGTCCGGCTCTCTTGCCGAACCACCCTCTCTCAATTACGCTTGCGGCCAGCATCTTGCGGTGACCCAACCGCAGTGACCAACTATAGTGAACCGATCTAACCATTTACCAGTAGAAGCCATGGTACACGGGTCTCGATCTACCCTCAGCAGGACCGCCATATGCTCATTGTAATCCTACTTCGCACTCACTTAACGGTAATTGCCGCTCAGTGTTTTAGCATATACTGTGACGACGTCACGTGGCCATAAATTCGGCAGCTTAGTAAATAATATACGTGTGCATTATTAAAATGAAATCAGCAGATTTAGTAATGATTTACAGTAAAGCCAATTGGAATAGTAATCAAAGGGGACATCAATTACGCAGCAATAACACACCTAGTCTGTAGCTCACAAGATACACTTTTTATTTTAATAAATAAGCTAGTCACACATCACACAAGAATAAATCGGGCAATTTCACATTCTCTCAGTCGAACAAATGCTTCGACCCCGTAAAACCCCACAAGAGTCGATCGGGCAAACTTACGCTCTCTCGAACTAACACTTCGAAACCGGACAGGCCCTCAAACAGTCGACAGGTGATAAAGCACGCTCTCTCGAACTAACCCTTCCTCGTCGTGCATACCCCGAAAGTCGACACAATTGACGCAATAAGTCAAGTTCATTGTCAAGTCCAGACAACAGTCCAGACTAATCGACCATAAATATAAATCATTAAGTCCTTCAAAAGCTCGAAGGCTTATAAGTATTACTCTTGTGTGTGACTAACTCTTCTACTGCCCTTATAAATAATTAAAGACGCAATTGATTACTCAATAAATTCCATTAAACATCTTACACCAAGTATAGTTATTCCATATATCAAGTATAGTTATTCTATATATCAAACATACTTGATTCAAACACCATCTTCTCATGCTACCTCATGAGCATGATTGACTACATCTGCTGATATTTACAACATCAGTATAACCTTAACTTCAAGATACACAGTCATATCCATAGAATCTACGATAATCATGATTACAAGGACACACCCTCATTACTACAATAGAATAATCTTTTCTCAACAACATTGCAATATTATTATAATTATTAACAAATAATAAACGTTGTTTTACTACAATACATAATATTTTTCAGCCCTTTCACTTATTATTTCCTTTAAAGTTATCCTGGCGAAATACTAATCCACTGAACTATTGAATTGGCAGTTCGAGTCATATACTAAACCCTTAAAATTCGAACATATATATATATTTTGAAATTAACTTAATTAAAATACAAATTATTCAACACAAATAAAATTAATTGTTATATATAAAATAATTATATATATATATATAATGTAAAAAGCTGTTTAATTGTTCAAATAAATTTTTTTTATTTGTGTTGAATAATTTGTTTTTTAATTAAGTTTCTTACGGATTAAAAACTTGAAAGTCGAAAGTGGGAGATATGAATGCGTAATTCAGTTATTTAAACAAAATTCTAGTAACGAACGTTCCAGGCTATGCCCTGTTGACGTCACGACTAATATCGTCATGGTAACAAACATCAGCGCTTAAAAAATAGTGCGATAATATTTAAGGGCTGCGCTTCACACAGCAGCTCAGTTTGCCTCAGTCTATTAACCATTACACAATCATTATAAAACGCACTATATTATCGACCACACCTACAGAAACTACAATTTAACAATATATATAATTAATAATCAATTAAGTAATAATCTACGAAAGAAATAGTGACATTTATTCTAAATTATTAATAACATATTAGTGACCATAAAACAATAGTGAAACATAAAATATATTGAAGCAACTCATACATAAGATAAGACCGACGTAATAAAGGCGTGGCAACAACCATACTACTCATAGATAAGACTGACATAAAGGCTTGGCATCAAAAATACCTCATAAATAAAACCGATGTAATAAAGGCGCGGAATCAAACATAATAATATTGAATCATATTACAGATAAGACCGACATAAAGGCTCGGCATCAACCATACCATTCATAGATAAGGTCGACATAAAATCCCGGTATCAACCATACCTTATAGATAAGACCGACGTAATAAAGGCGCGGCATCAACCATACCACTATTATCAACAATTTAATGTATGTTAAGATAGCATTTACTAACTATACAACAAAGGAAGAAATACATTCATAATACGTAACAATGAAAGGAAACTTTATATTCAATCTATTATATCATTTATATACTTCACAATTAATTATTTATTATTATTATATTTTTTAATGAAAGAAACAACGATAAACATTAAAAGTAGTCTTGAATAATTGCGCTGTCCCTTCACTTGCCAGCAACACCTCTACTCAACATCTAAAGGAGGTTTTTTAGTCTGATCCCAAAGTTAATTCCAAAAATGTTCATATTATATGATGTTAAGATATAAAAGATATATTCAAAAATATCTAAACGTAATGTATTCTATAACAAATTTTGAATGTAAATGTTATAAATATGTATAATATGTAAAAAGTGTATAAATAAAAAAAAATACTGATTGTCGCAAGTAATTACGTAGTACATAATCTTTTCTTATATTTTTTCGTATTATGATCGATATTTTCTCTGATTCTCTAATTCAATTTTTTAATTAAGAAATACTATAATATTTAAATACTTATTTTCTGTGCTTTTCGTATCACTCTTGTTCGAGAGTGAAAAGAAATCTCTCGAATTATATTCATTGGGAAATTTTCAACGGCTATCATAAAGGGAAATTAATCATAACGGGAAGAAAGTCTTCCTATGGTCGTCGGAGGCTCGAAAAGGTTTGTAGATCTGGAACACTCGCAAACAACTACTTTATTGCTCTTCATACTACATACGTAGTAATTGTTTTGAATGCAATAAACGACCTCTGCGACTTAACATCAAAACCCGCCTAGACTGTTTATACGGGTATATTTTGAGGATTAAAATATTTGAAAACAATTGAGTGAAAAACATTTCTTGAAATTCATTGCAACCCGAAACTCGACACGTACGACGCCCGATAATCTGCGTCGCACGTGTGCTTACAATATTACCAAAATATCATGCATTGTTGTTATGCACGCCAAATATTACCGCTTGCATCGGCTAGGCGATTCGAAGGATACAAATTGATGCCGTTGACAACTCAGAATCTACGGATATTGTGTGATAGAGATATAAGGACAAAGTGGAAGGGATATTATAATAATTCAATATAAATATGTATGGTCTATATGCTGTTTATTCTGTTATTATCCGATTATAGGGCAATGATTAGCATTACTATTATTAATTATTGAAAAATCTCTTGTGGTGAATTAATGTGTTTGCTATGGCAAACTTATACTCATCTAGTCAATGGCGCGAAGTTTCATTCGTCGACACTAGCGCTGTTCGTGCAAGCACGTGCTTAGTTGCGGTTATGGTGTATTAGTGGAGGTTATAGTGTAGCGTGATGTACGCACTGTTGTGAGTTGTGAATACACTTGTCGTAGCAAGCGTACCTTCGTCCTCATGTTGGCGTACTGCATTAGTTATTCAGATGGAAATAAGAGTTTGTAATGCGTTTATCTCATGAAGGACACCGCTACGTGTTGCGTCTAATATGATTCATAAGCGTCAGACTTTGAAATAAGGTGAGGATTTGCCGACATGACGCGCATCTGCTGGCGCGAACTTGGCGACGCGTTTGCAATTGTTCTGCACTGTCTCTATGGTGAGAGCGTCAATTCCCTTGATTGCTTGTCGATAACTTGAACTCTGAATCTTAATTTTAGTTGATTATTGTTGTAGTGATACTACTTACGAAGACTAATAGTAGACTCAGTAGAGGGACTTTCCGTTTTCCTTCTTGATGAGGACTGCCACTAGACATTTGTTTTCGGACTCCGATTAGGGAATACGTCTCTTGCCAATAGGATTTGTAACGAAAAGGGGACTTCCACTTTGTATTTGAATAAGTACTGTATCAGGAGTAATGAAATATCGCACTTATTTCTCTTAAATATATTACTGACAATGGGTTTCACTGGGGATCCTTTCCCCGTCTTTATGTCCAATTAGAGCGCGGGTTTTGGACTACATGAGTGAGCATGCACACCCTTTTTACCCACTTTCGAAGAATTTAGGCTTTGGCGATGATAACACTGAAAAAGTCTCTTTGGCAGCAGCGCTTACAATTGATAGGCTCACCCCTTCTCTTGGACTTAGTGACGTGGGGGATTCTTGGTCAAGCGTCGTCGCTTAACTCGTGCGAGAGGAAATTTCGGCGTATTTGACAACAATGTATGCTTTGTCTCGTGACATCGATGTGTACACGTGTTCGGAGGATTGTCCGTTGTCGCACGTGCAGGGTTTTAGGTTGCAATGAATATTTTGGAAATGTTTTTATACTCGATAGTTTACGTACGTCTTACACTCTTAATATGTTCTAGCATAAACAGACTCCTCGTTTTCTTGGCAATAAACAACAAGATCATTTAACCTCAGCAGAAAACAATAAGCGCGTTTGAAATGAGAAAATAAATAGAATGATTATTCACGAGTGTTTTCCAGATGTGCAAATTAAATTTAACACAATGGATATAAGATAATAGTGTAACATATTATTTTATTATTTATAAACCTGAACTTATATGAGCAGCCGTATGTGAATTCTACTTTTTCCTCAAGTCCCTAGGAGTCGTAGTCTCAATTATTAAACTTATGATCGTTAAAAGACTTATAAACTAAATAAAATCGGAAAAAATTTATATTTGAAGAACTCCATTTTCTAAGTTAATATACTAATCATTCTAATATTACATTAATTTAGATACTTTGAAATAATTTGATATATGATAAAAAAAGTTAGTTGGAAAAATAGAATAAAATTCTAGTTAGAAACATTATAAAACCTTTTTTTAGAAATGTTATCCTGTTTGTTCAGAATTGGAGCATTTTCACATGTGCAACTTCAAGGAATTCATTAGTATATTTGCATCACTGTATACTACGCAGCACGTGGTACTAGACTAAGGCATAATCGGAGATTTATGACCTCCCACTTCTCAGCGTAGGAACCCACCACCTAGAAGATAACTACATATATATATATATATATATATATATAGGTAATGCAAGTTAATTGCATTTATACATAAAATTTTATTAAAATAGTGACGAAAAAAATAATTTACTGTTGTTTGGGATTGAAGCATTTTAAAGTGAATTTAAATTTGGGAAAGTTACAAGCTCTCGAACAGTCTTATTTGTAAACACGATTCATCGACTCCGGGAATTTTCCTAACCGTAAATTCTAATATACGACAATATTTCCGCATAGCAACACCGATGAAGCTTCTAGAACCTTCCAGGGCTATGTCCTTTGACGCTTCTAGAACATTCCGTAAGCTGCTCCGCGAATATTTAAGAGCAGCGCGCCACGCACCGAAATACTGTTCCTTTAACATCCACTCAGTCGCCACTCACCTGGCTCACAGTGTTTTTTACTATCAACTCAGTTATGGCTCACTGTAATTCTACACCTCGTTCATTAAATTGTTATAGTTAGTCAGTGCATTTCACATACTTATTATATCAATATCACTTGCGCCAGCACGAACTTAAACCAAAAATCGCAGACAATCGATATAAAAGGCATACGTGCGACATTAGAAGAATCCATTGCAACCAGGGTAGCAATCGAACAGTGAAGCCATTAGGATCGTAATCAATAAGGTGCGCCTAACTCGCCTCCAAAACAGTAGGCCTTGACGGTAGTTCCTAAGGTACCTCCTCTTTATTATTTGTACAAAATTAATCACTCTCGCTCGAATCACGCTGCGTAAAACACTTATAAAACTATACAATCTCTCTATTTATAATCTATCTATAAAACTATACGCTCTCACAGGCCACATAGGGCTGAGACCGTAAAACTACCTTCTACATGTACTTACGTTGTCGAGGCTCGAATTCTGCTTTTATAAGGTTGGTGAAACAAAGCTCTCTAGCCAAGCAGGGCTAAGACCACACATTCACCTTCTACATGTACTTACGTTGTTACGGGGCTAGAACTCGTCCCCAATAAGGTTGGTGACGCAATACGCTCTCATAGGCCACACAGGGCTGAGACCGCGCGCTCACCTTCTACATGTATTAACATTGTTGAGGCTTAATTCATCCTTAATAAGTTTGGTGACGCCAATACGCTCTCTCAAGCCGAAAAGGGCTGAGACCGCGCCCTCACCTTCTACATGGACGTAGATTGTCGAGGCTCAAGTTCAGCCATTCAAAGTTGGTGACAAGTCCCTTCTTTAAAGTTCTTGAAGTCCTTGAATAGTCCTTGAAGGAACTATTTCTGATTCAATCTTCTTGCGTGTGACTTACACTCTAATGTTCCCACGCTCCTTTGAAGTATGGTCGAATTACGTAACAACTACTTCCGAAAATACCTTATTCACGCTTAGTAAATATGTTTGCACTCTCTACGAATTCTTATTGATTACCACTACCACTAATATTACCATCTTCCCATGCTCATAAAGAGCATGGTCGACTAACTCATGCTGATCCTACAACATCAGCATAAAACGACATTATAGATCCACATAACCTCCATAACATCAACGACAACCAAGAAAGCACCCGCACCACTGCAATAGAATAATTCTTTATCTCGCTAGAAGCAACCAACAACGCTGCAACATTATTATAATTCATAACCAGAAGAAACAATAGTTACACACAAAACACATTACATTATCTTTTTCAGCCCTTCCACTTGTGCCTTCATTCCTCCTAATCACTATGGCGAGAGACTAATCCCCTGAACTATTGAATTGGCAGTTCCAGCCATAAAATAAACACTTAATTTCAAACAACTCTAAACATTAACAAATATTCAGGTGTAAATAATCGACGATAATAAATTATTCTTTATTTTATTGTCAATTATTTTACTGTAATCTATATTTAAAATATAAGTCATAAAATTAATTTTTCAAATAATTCTGAAAGTAATAAGTCACATAATAACTTTTTGTATTAAATATGTAAGAGATTAAAAATTATTTATTTTATTACTAAAAAAAAAGAAATAGTTATAAATGTTGATTTACAAGTACATACAAAAGTATATTTTATTTATATAATAATTTAAAATATATACAAGTCGATAAAAAATCATTTTATATATATTATTTATATATATATATATATATATATATATATATATATATATATATATACATATTTTCTGAAAATACAAAAAAGAATGTATATATATATATATATATATATACAAATTTTCTGAAAATTCAAAGAAGAATGTTTATACAATCATGTATTCTAAACTATTTTTTATTTTGTAATCTAGCGTATATTTGTAAATATTCAAAATACATATGAATCTTCAATATTTCATTTAATTTTACTCAATTTTAAATCAGAAAAATAATTGTTTATAGTTTATGCTTATAAATTTATTAATAAAATATTCATAAAAAAATTAATAATTTATATTTGAATGCATTCGAATGACTAATTGATTATTTAGGTACTAAAAATTATAATAGATATTGTTTATAATTTCTGGAATTCAAATAAAAATACCAATCGTTTGAACCAATTAAATTAACAAAAAATTACGCTTAATTGAAGTTGAAAATATTTGTCATAAATTATTTTTAAATATATCTACAGGCAAAAATTATTTTAAAGGAAAAATGTATTTGTTTTGAACGACATTTTTAATATTATGTAATATTTTTTTCTACGTTTATTGATTCTGTAATTTATTTAAAACAACTTTAAAAATAAAATTTGCTAATAATTAACATCAATATAGATTTAACTTAAACTTGCTGATTTAAAAAATGAATATTACGGAATTAAATATTTTACAACATATTGTTTTTCAAAATATTATAGAATATGATAAGTTTTTCGAAATCAATTAGGAAATGCAATAGTAAATTATAATAATCTTAAAAAAATAAAATAGAAGTGCCTGATATAATAAATGTTTTGATATACATTATTCTAAAGTTTGATATTTTATTATTTCAATTTGTAATATTACTAAGTTTAAATGATAAGCAATAAGTTGCCAATCTATTAGTACAATATAAACATTTTAAATAAAGCGATATGAATGGTAACATAATTCATTTTAATATATTAAAAGTTTTTTAAAAATTACATATAAACGGATGAACTTGTATACTACGATTTCGTTATATAAACAGTCTAAATTATTTTGCAACTTATAAATTATCAGTAATACAAAATATCTATTAATAATATAAAATAAAAAATATAAAAATATATATTCAACACCAAACTATATAATATAGACTTATAAATCGATTAAAAGGCGTAGCTGTTACCTCAGTAGCTTCATTTGCTTGTCCCACCTCTTCTATTCTCATTGGATGAATTTATTTTGATACTATTCATCCCTTCTCCAAGATACATTATCTGTTTAAGTATGGCTGATTCACAACTTCTAGAACTATTCATTAGATGTTATCACAGTTTTGTATATAATACAATTGTAGTCCTATTTTTATTTTATAAACAAGTAATAATTGTACTCTAATTAAATAATCTTCTAATGTTTTATTTATAAAAATAAAAATATATTTGAACATTGTATAAATTATTTTAATTCCTTTACTCATTAGAAAATTAATCACTTTTGGACTGATAGCATATTTTTTAAGTGAATTTACAAATTTTTAGTGTCATTTTTATTAAATTTGTGCAATGATTTAAGGTTTATACATATATTTGTTATACATTATTAATTGATTATTTACTATAAAAAAGAAAACTAAAAAATTTTCATTCTTAAATATAATCACTAAAGAATAATAAAAAATAAGTAATTATTATTCAAATAATGTCTAAAATGTGTATTCATTGGTCGTTATTTTTTAATATTGTATTGATATGAATATTTAATTTATTTCAAAAGTTTACGAAAAATTCGGATAAAGAAAATTTTATTTCATCATTTTATTAGTAATATTATTGTTATTAATTAGATTAATTAAATGATATAACTTTGAAATATTTTTAAAAAATATTAAAAAATAAAAATAAAAATTAGTTTAGAACAATTAAATATAAGTAATTCAAATTTTCAATTCACAAACATAATATATTTATCTTTAATATTTTCAATGTATATAATTCAATTTTTTTATATTAAAATGATATAGAGATATAATTATAGAAAAGTATAATTATTTATATTGTTAATATTACATATTATTATTTTAGCATTTTGAGAAATGACTTCTTTTAACAGTATACAATACACTACAACTGATGGTTTATGTAAATATAATTATCATGAGTATCGAAAAAAAAATTTATTTAATAAAAGTCTAACATATAAAGTATTTTTTAAACAATCTGAATTAGGAAATAAAATAAATAAAACATATTACAATGAAAATATCAGTGATCAGGAATCAAATATATGAAAGTGATCAGGAAAATCATAACGAAATGTAAGTTATTTAATTAAAGCAAATAGAAATAATCATAGTTATAGTTTTGATTAAATAAACATAATTTATAGATAATTATTACAATATAAGTAAAAGAAGTTCAATTGTTTTATGTTTTATATATTTATAATTTTATATATAATTGTTTGCATAAATTTGCATAAATTTTCCAATATTTCGCTTTTAAATATTAAATTTGTAAAAATAACAGATTTACAATGCACGTATAGATAAATTTATACGTAAGAAAAATAAATTTGCATTTATGGATATAAAAATCGAATTTCTGAAATTAATATAATTTGTTCAAAATCATTGTTATTTGTAAAATATCAAGCTATTACATCTTTTTAATTTTAAAATTTTTATGATCTTACTTAAAACTGTATTATTGGTTTTATTTTATATTTATATAAATTATGCGAGAAAATGTAACAAGATATTATTACTCTTATAAAAAAGAATTAAATTATAATAATTAAAGTTTTACACTAACCGTATAGGTATTGCACGTACATACACATACCCTATTATCATAGCGTTGATTGTTTAGTTATACCACATCTTCTGTCTTTGCGAATATGGTCAAAATATAAAAAGGGGACAAGAAATCTTAATAAATATAAAGCTTATAATTTTAAATAACTGATATCGATTACAGATTGAATTTTTAAATAAAAATCGTGTATAAGTACACTTGAAACGATAACTTTAGGTATATCTTTTTGTAAAATTTTATAAATATTTTAAATTTTCACTAATGTCTACAAACTAAAATTTTTATTTTAATATAAGCAATTAGTAGCGCATGGATTTTGGCGCATATTAATTCATCATTTGTCAGAAATTAATAATAATTAATTATTGTTATTTATTTTTTTATTACAAAAAGCTAAAACTATTACTAAAAGCTATTTTCTTATGACAAAAAAATTATTAAAATGTAGTGGACGTAAATATGAAAACTTAAAACGAAATTTTTGTAATAGAAAATGATAAATTATTTCCTTTCATTTTTGCTTAATTTTATACTATGATAATATTAATTATCTGATTAAATTATAGTACAATAAGAATAATTATTTTTACTATTAAATAAATAATTTAATAAATTTAAATAGTTTAATAAGATAATAAATATTAAAATAATACATAAATACTTATAAATAATTTAATAATATTATTAAATAAATACTAATAAATAAATAGTTAAATAATGAAGTTTATTTAACAGATTTGTAAGTATGATTTTTTTTATTAAATTCGTCCATCAATTCCAAATGAGAAAAAAATCTATTAAGCATATTGTAATCACCATTATAAAATAAACGATTGCTATGTATCTTATTAATAATATATTATTTTAATTTTCAGTTAAATAAAACATAGATTTTTAATTTTCAAAAAAAATTAATTAATATTTCAATATATTTTAAATAAAACTAATAATAAATAAATAAATAATTTTCATTTAAATTAACGTTATTCAAATCAGTATATAAAACAGAACAATTGCAGTTACATGTGAGTATTAACTTTTGTATAATCATAGTGTTTGGATTTATTTTCTATTTGTAGTAATCATTTGCAGTTTCTCCTTTCTTCCATAATTAGACCTCCACAAAATATGTGTGTCATCATAGGTACTTTTAATGAAAACATTTTTCAGGAAAGCCACCATATTCACACACAAACACGTGCACACATTTTCTTTCATAATTACAGTATTATTAATTGTTCGTTTAAATTAAGCAAAATATTTTTGAATTAAAAAATATAACGTACATTTATTATGTATTATATATAAATATTATGTAAATATTATTATGTAAATATTATATTAATAACTTTTATATTTATATTAAATTTGTTCTATATCCTATGTTATTTCCACTTTTGTAAATACTACTTATACTTTGTTATATTATTATTACTTATTTGAGTTTTATCTTTATTTATTATCTTATAATTCGAAATTTTTATTATTTATAATAACATCGACAAATATTCCATTTATACAGACATTGTTAACATTATCTAGTTTATTAATAGATTTATAATTTTATATGAAATTTATTCAATGAAAGAAGATAATAATAATACATAGTAAAAATCTGTAATTTTCTATAAAATAACAATTGTGATCAATTTAATTATTAACGTTTTTAATGTTCTTAATTAAAAACTAAAATTGTTTGGTAAAATATGTATTTCTCAGTTGAAAATGGTTTTTGCGAGCCTGTTTAAACGTATAACTTATGCGAATTATTGTAGTTTTAGGTTGTGTGAAGGCTTTTTGCAACTGAAACTCTTTTTACAGTTCACTAATTCTACCACTGTTGCGTGAAAACCAAACAATAATTGTATTCTCTAAAAATTGTAAACATTATACTTGTAATTCTGAAAGTTTTATATTTAAAACTATTATTTATTTCTAAAACTAAAATTTGCACTGTAATATTTTTGTATCACTATTTTTATTATAATATAATAATCAATACTAGTTTTTAATTAATTATTAAAGAATTTATTAATTATTTAATTATTCAATAATATTATTTATAAAATTTATATCTTGGATATATATATATATATATATATATATATATTAATATTACAGCTTACGTATGGGGATGAAAATTAAAAGTAATTCATTTTAATATTAATTATATTTAAAAAGAGCATAATTTCAAAATCATTAATGCACGTTATTCTAATATATTAATTTTTACAGAATTATAGTTAAATTAAAATAAAAAATTAAAAATTAAGGAATAAAAATTAAAACATTAAAAATAAGTTATTTCATCTTATTTTATTACTATATACAAACTAAATAAGTATTAGATAAATTATAATTTTTACAGATATAATTTATGCAATCATGGTTTTAGTCGAATAAATAGTTATAGTCGTAAGGGATTATATCAACGTCAAGTAGCGAATATGAGAGAAAGGAAACGTATGCAAAATATCAATGATGCATTTGAAGATTTGCGATCACATATACCAATATTGTCACATGAAAAAAGACTATCAAAAGTTGATACCTTAAAATATGCAATTAATTACATACATTTTTTAAATGGTTTAATCAATATCAATAAATTTAATGACTCAGTACCTGTAATTGAAGGTTGTCAACAATATTATGGAAGAGATCAAATAAATAGAATAATAGTTCGTGGTAAGTACACGTGTAAAAACACATTTTATAATAAATTTGTAACTTATTATGTAAGTATAAATTATGTTTTTATTAATAAGACCACTAATAAAGATATTCAAGAAATTTTAAATTATTATATAAATTTTACTTTAAAACGAGTTATATTGAATTATAATATTAGTTAAAGTTTATAATTTCACATAATAGAATTATTGAAATAAAAATTCAGTACTCACTGATAATCGTTTGTTAGGCTGTTATACAGTGTGTCGAAAGTGTGGCTATCGATATACTTCAATTTGTTTATTGCGATTACAGCACGTAAGGGTTATTTATTTTAATACAATTAGTAGGCTTTGATAATTTTTTTTGCAACCTCTTAATTTATACTAATAGATACAAATTTATGAAATATATACTGATTACTCTATCTTATTTATAACTAATAATTTTATACCAATAATTTCTTTTGATAATAATAGTTTTAATATTTTTATATTTACATATTTTATCAAGTATTATATTTATTAAATTATCCAAGATCAATTATTAATATAATAAATATATAATACTTAGATAAAAGTATAATTTTTATTATTATAAACGATACTTTTTGTTACAGCTAAGAATAATATTATTGAAAGCTTGTGAAGTTAGTTAAGTAGTATTATTTTATTTTTTTATTTATTATTATATTTTATTTATAAATAGATTATTTTTCTATATATTATATATGGATAATATTTAATATTTACAGTAAAAGTGTAAATCTAATTTTATTTCTCATTTATAATAATTTTATGATTTTTAATCCTTTGTCAATAAATTTTGTTATTATATATCAATGTAAAAGCATGTGAAATATATAAAACTATGATAACTGATGTTCATTCCTTTTAATTTCAAACTTAATTTGTACATTATCGATTTCGATAAATTATCGAATTGTCAATTAAAATATAATTTGATAATTGTCTATCTATAATAATAATCTATAAGACAGACTGTTCATAAATTATATTAATATTCGAAAGCTTTTGATAATGAATTGGGAACTTCGTCGCAATTATTAAAACTGTATCTCATATTGAATTATCATTAAATGATTTTATTTATTTTTATGTCTAATTAATTTTAAATATTTTTGTTATTATTTTTTAGAATTGTAATATGACATTATATAAAAAATTTGTTCATTCTATGAATTAAATGAAATAAAATAACTATCAAATTATTAATTGTATGAATATATATCAATAAATTACCGATAAAATAATATTTAAATATTATTTAACACTAATGTAAAATATATAACTTAGTTTTTAGTTAACTTTTATTTAGAACATTTAATTTTTTGTAATTAAACTTTCATAAAATAAAGTATTTATAGATCCAGTAAATGTTTATGATACATTAATATTTTAAATATCACAATACGCATGTCATGGAAGAAAATATAAAATTCCATCAAATATTCTATTTCAAAATTGGTATATTTACTTAATATATAGGAATAGTTCTAAATTATTTTTAACACTTAGTTATTATAAGATAATATATTCATAACAATATTGTAAATCAATGTTACGCTTTAATTGATTTCTTATTTTTGATAAACCAGATATAATATAATATTTTGGTATAATTCCAATATACATATTATAAATCATAAATATGTAAGTAATAAATTGAAGCAACATATTAATTCTCTTTTAAATATTATTAAAAGAAATTATATCAAAGGTTTATTTAGTAATAAATTAATTAAAAATTAATTATCAATAAATCCTGCTACTAGAATTCAGTTCTTTCAATGCTTACTAAAAAAAAGTATTTTTAAATGTAAATTGCAAGTATTATTTGATAATTTATTTTTAAAATAATTTTTTTAATTAAGTAATAATGTATAGAAGTTATGGTTAAAGTTGAAATATATTTTAAAAAAATATAAAAATTATTATAATTTAATAAATACTGTTTGAATATAAGTCATAATAATTAATTAAATAAAATATTTCCTCATATGAATTAAATAAATATGTACATAATATAAATGTAATTAAATTAATTTTAAAAATTAATTTTTATAAATAAAGTCACAATAAATGACAATGGAAACAACAAATTATCGTTACTGTAATAATTTTTATTAGCATTGTTTATATAAAGTAACTTATAAAGAAATTATTTGAAATAATAATCAGCTGTAAAAACATAGATGATTGTATAGTAACAATAGAAGTTCGATAATTGAATACACGTGCTATCCTACCCCATGAAGTCGTAGCGACCCTAAATTCAATGTGCGTGAAAATATGAGATGAGAGGGTATCGGTCAATTATATACTAATGCCATGGATTCTTGTCTATGTATCAGACGGATATTTTAATAATGGACCTTTTGTATAGGGAAAATACTATTGATTTTGAATTAGTGATAAATAGTGGTTGATTAGATGCAGCAATACAATAAAACTTATAATACATTCTAAATATTATAATCTTATATATACATTACTTTTTATATTAACATAAAATTTTTATGTTTATAATTGTATTATTTATTATTATCGCGTCAAATAATATTTAATCATTTAGGTTTGTGAATATGAAAGGTATTACTTTTTGTTAATATAAAAAATTGATATGATTAATCAGGAATTATTTAAAGAAGTATTTTAATTACATAATTTTAAAATAGCGTTATTATTGGAATAAAATTTTTTTATTTTTTATATAGAACCATATAAAAATTAAATAAAATTCTAAATAAAATCTTGTAGATGTACAATTTATTAATTTAAAGCTGACAATTTATATTGTAAAATAATTAAATTTTTAAATTTTAAAAATATCTTCAAAATATAATTTATTTTATTTCGTATTTGTAAAAATATTTATATATATTATTATATTTTTACAAATTAATATATATAAAATAATTAATTTTATTTTTAAAAAGTAGCAAAATACTATTTCTTTATTAACTGATATTAATAAATTTAAAAAATGTAATATATATATATAAATTATTGGTATTAGAATTATTTTTAATACTTTTGTCATCTTTTTTAAATATTTGAAACATTCTAGTATTAGAGAAATTTGTTGAAGTTCTTATTTTTCGATTACTTTCATTATTGAAAGTAGAATTTACAATACTTATACCTTTGGTTGTACACAAATACGTCCAGTATTAAGTTTTTTACAATAGCAAATTAATATCTAAATAATCGATACTAATCCAATTGTCTTTGATAAATTTACATAATTAATAAAATAGATTATTTTACTACCTTTATAATGTTATAGGCATATTTATATTTGGTCTCAAATTTTATTTATTATGTATCGTTAACAAACAATATTAAATCAATGATGTTTAAGTATTGATGTAATTTCTGTTAATATCTTGTAGTATAACAATTTTATGACTATTATATAATAGTACAAATTAAATATTGAATATAGGAATCAGACAATTTTTTTTTATTACAATGTGGAAACTTCCCAATTTCTAGAGACTATTTTTATAATATTAACGATTTATATTATCGACAGACTTTTTTAACAATTTTTTTTTATTGCATAGTATGAATTGAAAAATTATATTAAATAAGGTATGCATTTAAAATATCCTACATATTTATACTTATAGATTATATTAAAAATTTGATTTTCTACAAGTATATTACAGATATAGATATGCTCACCTTAAACCAAGTTAGATATTTATTAATTATTTTTTTTCTTTCGGAAGTGAATAAATGTTCACTAGGGTCTCAATTGTAGTCACATATCACTGCATCTAGATTTATAAAATAGAGCAATTTTGATAACTAAAAAGGAATGCGAATAAAATTTATATTGTACATGGAAATTATGGATTTTGCCAAAGTTCGAATGCTATTTCTAATTTAAAAGACTAAATTTTTTATATTGTGAAGTCAAGACGTTGGTTATTTATTTGTTACAACAATAAAGTGTCGATAAAAATACATATTTTTAATTGCTTGACTCAGTAATTATTTTTTGATAATAATGTAATTGCTATCGAGATTAACGTGATTATTGAGCTGAAAACAGGTCATTTTCTCAATTATTTATAATTCTTTATGATTTTATCATATTTTTTAAGACTTTTATTATATACACGAAAGTGCTAATGCATCTTGAAAATCTATTATATTTATGAATGTAGGTTTTTGTACATTGGTCCATTTTTAATCGGTATTGGTGTTAATTTCTATATTTATGTATTTCTTTTTAAACTTGAATACTTAATTCTTGTCGTACGTCAGAGTTTGATAGGTTCCTTTTATGCATAAAATGAATTTCAATTACTATTGAACCATTGCGATAGCCCCTTTTTCAATTGTAAAGTTGAAAAATTGTATCATTTTTTAATTTATGTTCTGTTCTGATCCTATTCTAGATGGATTTAGTTTTCTCAATAACTGATTAAGCTGAAATCATCAGTGTATATATATCCTTCGGATTTATTAATTTTTCTTCTTTTTCATAATAACGATTTGTTTACATATCATTTATACGTGGGGAACAATCGATAATTTTTATATCGTTGTTATATACCTACGCATTCAATACTGAGATTTCGGATTGTTTTTATAGTCAACGTAATTTAAACACTAGGGAAATATTTTCTCAATTTTGTATTAGTCATTCTGTAATCTTTACAGATCAGTAGTGTTGCAGTTCTATGAGGTTTTGTCTGTCATATTAATAAATCTATTCTTTTGCATTCTCTATAACACGAATTGTAAGCTCCCTTTTACTAAATTATATAAGTATTACGGATTACAGCAATTTTACGCTGTAAACAAAGTGGGAGAGGTAAAGACAGCTGTGCTTAGGTAGAAACATTTGCCTGCCGAGTCATAAACACAATTCTACGAAATCGGAAAGCTTCACTACTCAAAATAGTCGAAATTATATTACAATTCTGACTAACAAAGGCCGACGAACTCTCCAAGGCTAGATTCTAGTGACGTCACTTTAACAATCAGCATGACAAGAGTGATCCAAAATTCACCGGAATCGCAAGCCTGTGCTAGGATATTTAAGGAGACACGCTTGACGCTCTCGCCCTCTACTAGTTCAATCAAGCATTCATCAAGATCGGATCGCCGTCCTATAGATCGAACCCAGCTCAACGTAAGCCAATCTAGTCTCGGCCTACCAACGCTACTACACGGATCGACCTCAACACACATAAGCCACGCTATTACACACGTTCTTACGTACCATCAATGCAATTGAGATCGACTACACTCACGTCAGCTACGCTATTACACACGTTCTTGCGGATCACTAATACACGACTCCCGTCAACTAAGTAAGCAGCAATACTAATACGTGGTATACGGTACGAGGAATACTCCCACCCGTCAAGCAATGACGTGACACGGATATCCTCCCTCTATTAGACCGCTACAGCGTGCATCTCGCTAGCAGCAACGGCAGATCCACGCTGCCTCCGCATCAGTGACGTCACACAGGCGCCCACCACTCTGGCCGCTACAGCTCTTCTCGGCAGCGGCAAAGGCGGCACCATCGTTGCCCCCTATCAGCGTGAATATCCCACTACCACTGCGAGTTCATAACTACGAGTAGGAGAATCAAACACCAAGCTACCAAGAATACACTTACAGGATTCTTGTCGCTCATCTATTCATTCTCATCTATTCATTGTATCATACATTCAATCTACATCCATAGACCACTGACTATTTATTATATTTATTTTATTCAATAAAGGGAACAACACAATATTCAAAGGCAGTGTTGAATTATTGTATTGTCCCTTCCACTTGCCAGTAAGCCTACATCCACCATCACAGGGAGGCTTTTAGTCTGATCCCAGACAATAAGTGAAAACAATAGTATAGAATGGATTATTTCAAGACAGATGCATATAAATCTGTATATTATTTTACTTTATGAAATATGTTTGAGATTGTGAGAACAGTTTTAATGCCACAACTTCCCACGGTCATTGGATACTCGAGAAGTCAATACATCTGGAGAACACTTGTGAATAGTTCTTTTATTTATTCTCGCATATATAAAAACGTGCTCATGATTTCCCGGTGCAGTTAAACGATCTTCTTGGTTACTGCCAAGAAGGCGTAGATTCTGAAATAGTATCAGATATACGTAAACTATCAAGTACAAAACATTTCCTAAATTTCACTATAATCCAAAACCTTGCACATGCGACAAGAAGCAATAGGCGTACACGCACACTCGGCATCTTAAGACAATGCCTACATTGTTCTTAACTACGCCGAATCTTGTCGGTCGCACTAGCCAACCGACCACGCTCTAGAGGACACCTTATCTAGCTAAGTCCCAGAGAAGGGAGAGACGACCAATAGTAAAAGCTTCCCTCTTTCCGACACTTTTCCGATTATCATATTCAAGACTAGACCTGGAAGGAAGTGGAAATGAAGGCATACATGATCCATCATGCTGCCCAAAGTTAAACTCTGATTGGATACAGAAAGAAGATGGGGTCCTAAGTGGAACCGGGTCAGTGAACTATTTACGAAGGACAATACAATGTACCACCACTTATTCTCACCAGATAAGTCACGACTTATTTTCACGAAAAGTCACAAGGAGGAGGAACACAAAACAGTTGAATCTTCTATCACCACATTCTACTTCTGTGATTCAATCCCCAGTTACACTTAGTTTCGTCAAGTACATATTGCTCAAGGACTGAGATTCTCGTCCTACCAGTAAGAGGAGACAAAAGGAAAGTTCAAGAGTAAGCAGTTCCTGCATGAAAGCTTCCTATCAAGCCTGTGAGGAGAAACCAAAATTGTCACACTACAACTTTAAGTAAGTCCAGACTTCAAGTGTAGATTCTTCACTTCACGGTTTAACGGTTTGCGGACCAACAACTCGCGTCATTCAGTGGCGCGCATTATTCTAACCTCCATCTCAGACACGTAATCACTCACACAGCCTACCATTCAGAGGCAACGGCAACATGTATCAAAAGCACCAAACTAACAAGAATTGTAGTGTTCATTCAGAGCACAACAATGATCATAATTTCTCAAGTGGTAATACTCAATAAATTCTAATGTATCTTTTTTCACGGTAAATCAGATCATCACCCAATTGGAAATAAATTACAAATAAACGGAATAAACAGCACTACAAATTATATGTTTTAATTATTGAATCAGTGCATTAACACTTCCACTTGCCCACGCATATTTCCCACACAACATCTAGTGGTTTCTTAGTTAATTCTACAGCTCTTCTTGCCGTGAAGACCAAGAGACGACGACGGTCTTAATTAACTATGAAGCCACCAGAGGCGCTGCCCTCGCCCTGTAAGGGAGGAGTCTCTGATTGGACGAAAATTAAGGGAAGGGGTTCAAGTGAAGTTCATGGTCAGCAAATGTATTTAAGGGACGCATTTTTCAAGATTTAAACACTCTCGATATAGTACTTATTCAAATAAGTGTCAAGTGGAAGTCCTTTAGCGCAGTTCAAGGCAACAGTCGTTACATATCCTAGAAGAACGACGACATACCCCTGTATGTCCATTAACGCAGTTCAAGAAACCATCATTACAAGTTCAAAAAGATCGAAGACAATCCACCTATCGGAGTCCGAAGACAAGTCGACGATTAGTCTTCGTAAGTAGTATCATTACTACAATAATCAACTAAAAACTTAGGATTCAGAGTACGTCATCGACAAGCAACTAAAGAATAAGAGGCTCTCACCAGAGAGACAGTGCTGAATAATTCTAAGCTCGTTGTCAAGGTCGCACAAACTGATGCAAGACTTGCCGGCCTTATACTTACCTTAGTTCAAAGTCTGACGCTTATGAATCCACAGCGTGGATTAACACAATACGAGCATATCTCTCAAATAATAACAGTTACATGTGTCGCGCTACATAGCAACCATAACCTCAAGTACGCACATGCTCATCCAAACAGCGCGAGTGTCGACCAATCAAACTTCGTGCTATTCTGCGCTCATATTCAAACTATCACGCTGCATAGATGAGTATACGCTTGCCACCGCAAACACATTAATCCACCCCAAGAGTTATTTCAATAATTAATAATAGTAATAATAGTCAAGCCTTGTCATCAAATAAATAACAGAATAAACAGCATATACATCAGCCATATTTATATTGTATTATTATAATATCTCTTCCACTTGTGACCTTTCATCGCTATCACATAACACCCGTGATCTCTGAGTTGTCAACGGCATCAATTTGTATCCTTCGAATCGGTCTTAGTAAAACAAGCCGGAACGGCGAGTACATTTTGTACAATATACATTATTATTCAATTATTAATTTTATATTTGATAATGATCTTATTATATACATTTAAATAATAAAATATTTTATCAAGTAAATTTATAAATTTATATTTATTTCTTATTACAGTAATATGTTACATTTAGAACTTTATAATAAAATTGTTTAATATTTATTTATTTTGCATTGAAGTATAAAAGTTTTTATATTTTTACTATTCGAATGATAATTAAGAAATATAGTACAAATATATTTGAGTTAATATAATGCCACATTTTTATAAAAATATATATTAATTTATTTACTAATATTATTATTTTAATGCTATTATTTACATGGTTATTTAAATAATTAAATTATGGGAAGAAACATTAAATTTAAGCACTTATTCATAAAATAATAATTTGTATATAATAAATATCAAACAGTTAGTTATATAAATGTTTGCAAGTATAAATTTTATAGTTACTTGATTAAATATATAGTTTATTGATCAAAATTTCTTATAAACACAGATTAACTTATCTATATTAATTAACCTTATTATAATATAAACATATAAGCATTCGATTTGGTTTTTTATTTGATATGTAAACAAAAATACTTTAATTTAAAAAAACTGTTAATTCTTTATAATTGTTATTATTAATTTTAATTATATTAGATAATTATTAAATTATAACAGTATTTTTTAAATATAAAAAACTTAAATAAAAAAAAAGATTTTGCAAGGCCCTGCTTCAATGAATTTGTTAGCTATGAAATTTATATATAATGAAATTAATTTTTTACTTTGTAAACAAAAATATTTTATATAATGAAATTAACTTTTATATAATAAAACTGGATATGAATCAATACGTGGAATAATAGGTATAAGTATATTTATAAACTAATGAACAAAATAGTAAAATAATGAATATTTTTTTTATTACAAGATTGGATAAGTTATATAAGTTATATACAGTCATGTGACTATCCCTGTAATTTAGTCCTAAATTAATTTTAAAGTATAAAACTAAATGAAATTAGCACAATTTTAAAGCACACTTCAAATTAAATTAATGTTTACACCTTATTTATAAAGTATGTACTTATTTTTATACGTTACATTCAATCGAAAAATATATTTGATATTTTGAGTTATATTTCTATTATAAAACAATAAATGTTTGAAAATAACAAATATTGGTAAATAACATTTACTAAATTTATCTCTTATAATATTCAATTAATGTCATCTATATATTTCTTAAATTATATATAGGTTTTTTATTTTCAGTGTTAGATTTATCTGTAATTTAATTCATTTTAATTTTATTCTACTTATTACAGCAGTTTGGGTAGAATAAGAATTTATTTAACACAATTTAGAATCAAAGTTTTTATTAATCTCAATACTTAATTAGTGATTAAATAAAACCATTCTGGATTAATAGAAATTAAGTAAATTAAATAATATTTGATTATGATACATATTTAAAAAATATATTTAATATTATATTTGGTAATATATTTTTTAAATAGTTTCCTAAAATTATTATGTTACAATTCAATATTTCAATTTAATATTAGTTCTATTGATATTTTTATTTTTAGTCTATTTCCATTGTAATATAATATATTCATTTCATCTCCTATCTCCTTAAGTCATCATATTTCCTTCAGTATTATATATTGATATATTAAGTATATATATTATTTGACTATATATTTTAATCATTTTAATGAATATATAATTTAATATAACTATTTTATTTAATTTTATTTTATATTTGTATATATATATTAATATACGTGATTTTTTAGAACACGAGCAACTAGTAATAAGTTATTCATTATCATGGACACGAAGATCTGATGTCTTTTCAAGCAAAACTAAATTTGCTAAAGTTTGGGTACCAGAAGGTACTTAGTTACTTCAAGATTTTGCAGAATAATTAAAAAAAATTGTATACAAATATTAGCAGTACTATTATACGTTTTAAAAATAACAAGAATAGTTATATAAACATTCAAAAAATAAAATAAAAATCAATTTAATTTATTTATTAATTTGGGAGTATTTTGTAATTTATTTAATGTTACTAATGATTAATATCTCTTACTCACAATTTACGTAAACGCTAGTTATAAAAACAGTATCTTATATTGAGTTAAAATAAAGTAGTTTCTATTACAGGATTTGTTGTACTGAAACTTTTTACGGAGTAAATTACGATTTTATTATGATATATATTAATTATTAATAAGTATGCGTTTTGTCTATTGATAAATAGGAAATAATTTAATTGGCCTTTTTTAAATTATCGAAGCTGAATTCATCAATTTCATTCGTAAGTTTTTCATTTTCAATTATTTTGGTATCCAACCTATTTTTTAACATTATAATTATGGTATGTATAAGCTTTTTGAATTATTTTTTAATTACTATTTGACTTTCTATTAAATTCCTTAAAAATCCTTTTCTTTATTTAAAATTCTCACTGATTGCATATGTATAATAAATTGATTATGTTTTATTTTTGTTTGAATTTGGTGTCTAAATAAGTTTACACTAAAATCATCATAAATGAGCTATAATTATACCAATATATAATTATAGTTTTAATAGGCAGTGATCTCCCAACTTTACAAAGACACCGTAATTATAAAAATTGGATTGTAAATAAACAAGAAGATAGTATATGTCTTAAAATTGTATAATCTGGTTACAAATCAAAAGGCCACTGTCCAATAAAAAAAAATAACGTAATTTTATTATAATAATTCTTATTCATTTTATTAATTACATTCACATTGTTCGGAAAATAATCCCACAATTTGACTAGTCAGCCAAACGTGCAATAATTAACGTAGAACAATAAAACCCACTATATGTTATGTGGGGTTGCCGGGCAAGTAAAGGGTGAATGCACTGATTAATAATTAACACATGTCTTTATTATTTCTATTTATTTGAATTGATTTACAAAAGGGTGAATTACAGACGAACTTTATATTTCTTGATAATCTTGTGGTGTTGAAATATATTTACTATGAATGAAGCAGGTTATAATCTATTGAATATTATCACTAAGAGGTTATGGTGATTGTAATGCTCTGATCGAACACTGGAATGCTATTGTGTTTATCTTAATACGTGTGTAGTTGCCTTTAAATATCGGTCGTAAGAGAGCCGAGATGGAGGTTATGCGAAGCTGTGCGCCATCTGTGGCGGGAACAACTTGCAGTTGGAGGGATTGAGAAGCCAATGTGGCGTTTATAGCTGGTCTTGTTCAAGAGTATGTCCGGGAAGCTTCCGTAGTTGGACTTTATCCGTCCGTCTTCTACATAAGCCGAGAAATCAAGAATGAGTACTAGCTGTAAGGACTTACTTGCAGTGTATCGTGATTTTCCAGTCTCTCTTCGATGGCTTGTTATTACGTTCCCTTGCAATGTTGCAACCCTTCAGTTCTTCCTTGTCTCCAAGTGAGACCACAAGTGGTCAGGTCCCACGCAATCCAGTCTTGATGAGATCAATTCAACTGTACACTAATTCACAATAGTGGAAAGAACTTATTATTAAAAATCAACTAGCTAAACGCTTCATCTCTCCGATCCTCCTCCGTGAGAGTTGGTCGTGACTTATCCTTCACTGTAAGAAGTATTTGGAAAGAGTAAGTGAGGGTACATTACGTAGTCCCTTCTTAAAATGATTCACTGATCCCGCTCCACTTGGGATCCCTTCTTCCTTTATTAATTAACCAATCAGTGGTTGATCTTGGGTCGCACAATAGATTATGCACGCCTTCATTTCCACTTCCTTCCGGGCTCAGTTCCGAATTTGCTAATTGGGAAAGTGTCGGAAGGTGGCGAGCCTTTTCCATTGGTCACCTCTCTTTGGTTGCCTCATCCCTCTCTGGGACTTGGCTAGAAGAAGGGTCCGCTTGGGCGTGGTCAATTTTCCAATACGATCGACCAGATGTGGCATAGCCAAGAACAATGCAAGCATTGTCTTAAAGGCCGAGTGCGCACGTATGGTCATTGCATGTTGTTGCACGTACGGGTTTTGGGTTTTAGTAAATGTTTGTACTCAATGCTTTACGCATATCTGATATTCGTTTCGAATCTACTTTGGGGTTCTCCCGGCAGTAAACCCATTAGGTTCTACTGCACTGGGAGTATGAGCACGTTCCGCTAGAGTTTTCCAGATGTTTTATGACACTAGTACAAATAATTATGAGCAGGAAAGTTTTGAAGTCTTAAATACAATTTTCATGACATTACTTGTCAGATATTTTATTGCCTTACTAAACGGAGTCTCTTATTCTCAAACACACATTATTGATAATATTAATAGATTGCTATATAGAGTATAATAGTACAAAGAAATTTTGCAATTGGAATTTTATTTAAATAATTGTAGAATTAATGTAAAATATAACAAATATAATATTATTATTTAAGTCTTTGAAATCATGAATATTAATGTAAATATTATTTCATGTTAATGTATTTTTTAAAATAGAGAGCATATCTCATACGTAACACATTCTAATTACGTGTAATATTTCCACGTTTATAGTATTTTTTTTCATCAAATTAATTATAAAGTTCACTAAAGCATCAATCCCTTGATTAATCAACTGAATTCATATGTCGAGTCATATTTGTTAATAATATAGTTATTGCTTATTATTCGGAATTGGAGCAACTTCGAAGAATTTAAAAATGAGAAAAGTTCAAGCTCTCGGATGCTCATGTTTGTAAACATTGATTCTACGAATTCGTAAATAGTCTACGCTTTATTTTATATTATCCTACGATATTTTCACATAGCAACGTCGATGAAAATTCTCGAACCTTCAAAGGCCGTGTCTTTCTGTAAACTGCTACGCGAATATTTAAGAGCAGCTCGCCACGCATCGGGGCTCACTGTAATTTTACCAATCGTTCACCTATCTGTTGTTGCGCACAGTAATTCTTAATCAATCAGGTATCAGTTATTACTCACACAGCTACTAAACTCAGCCGCATATCTGGCAATCAGTCTACAATAGACACGCACATAATCCTGCCAGATTGTGTAATAAAAAGTTAGTAAGTCAACAGTGAAGCCATAATAATTATAATCACTTAAGTAGTCATTCAGTACACAGTGTCCGTAGTTCATAAAGTGTCACTATTCAATTAAAGTTTTTAAAATAAAAATAAAACAAAATCAATTAAAATAATATATGTATTATATATTTATGTATTCTCAATGCAAGTATCACATATAAATCTAAAAATTTGGATTTTATGCTACATATTATAAATGAATATGCAGATTTAAATCTAATACGTAGATTAAACATAATAAATAAATTATATAACATTTCCTAATCACTTAATAATTTTATAATTCAAATTTTTACTAATAATAATAATTAATTTTTTAATTAATTTGTATACGAGATATCATGGAAAGTTTTTGTGACTTTTGAATAATATTAGGGCACCGACGACGATAGGTTAATCTACAATCTTGAAAAAATCCTTCATTTCTGGGAAATCCATGTGAACCATCTGAATAGGTTATCAATCCTACAAAATATATATTATTGTAAGTATATTATATGTATATTATATATATAATATATATTTATTATATGCACTTGATTATAGAATTTGTATGTATATTTTATTTATTTATTTTGGAAAATTTAAAAACAATTTATAAACTAATGTATGTTAATCAGTGCTATGTGTGCTTATATAAAATACGAATAATATTCAAAATATTTATAAATGAAATAAAGCAATAAATAACGAATTTGTTTTTAATGAAGGATAAAGTATAGATCATCATAAATTAATTAAGAAATATCAATGTGTTTGGAATTGGAGCATTTTTCAAGACTGATTGTGCGTATTCTCGAATATTCTAAGCCTTATTTTCGAGTGTTCTACAATATTTTCCGCATAGCAACATCGATTGGAATTCTCCAACCTTCTAAAGCTTTGTATTCTTGGAGTTCTCGAAAGTTTTAGAGTTTTAGTCTCTCATGTCATGCCAGACTTTTCGCATGCATCGCCTACACCTTGTTACCAGCTAAGTAAGCTGCTGCGCGGATATTTAAAGGAAGCACATTACGCTACGGCGCTCATTGTAATTAAATAATTTACCCAGAATTTACATTATACATTATAAGTAATACACGTTAAATTCTAAAGTACGCAACAATTAACAAGCAGTCTGCAGCTGACTGCAGTACAAGAACGTCATCGTTCATCACAAGATCAGGCAAGGTAACTGCATCTCTTTGAGTACCACAAGTATCTAATACAGAAGCAATAAGACATTAAGCGTGCGGCTAACAAAAGTCCGATAAGACCGTTCTAATAATAGTGCAACTAGCACCACGCAATAAGACACTAAGCGTGCAGCCAACAGAAGGCCAATAAAGCCATTCTACTAGGAGTCCGTCTAGCACAAGGCTAACAAGGTCTCTTCAGAGAGAAAACGTCAACAAGTTACCATCACGTGGCACTACACGAAGAAGTACCAGAGATTTACGACTTCTTACTTCTAAGTGTAATAATTTACTACCAAGCACAGTACGTCAAGAGGATCCGAAGTTTACAACCTCCTACCTCTGCATGTAGTGCATGCTAACGCCACGTGGCAACCATTACGGAACTGCAAGATCTCACCGATTCTCAGCTCCAACTTAGAATCATTATTATGTAGTTTGTAAAATAAAAGGCAATAAATATCATTGAATTAATGCGCTATCCCTTCCACTTGCCAGCACTTTTTTCTCCCACAGTCTAATCCAATCATCTTGGTCCTTCGACCACTTAATGAATGGAATTCTAAGCACAATGGTTAAAAAAATGAAAATTAGAAATAAATTTTTTTATTGATATATTTTTTCTGCATAATGAGTAATTATATTTGCAGAATGATCAAAATATTATAAATATTGTAACGAATTAAATTATCTTTTAGTTCAAAAAATACATTTATGTTTTGCTGATTTAAATGATACGGTATAACAATTGTTTCAAATTTATCAAGAGTTAAATATTCGGTTATGTTAAAGCAATCAACACAATATAACTGGGCGGAGTTATAAACTTCATAAAATGATGAAAATACCTTTCTGTAGATTTTTAGTAAATGAATAATTTAAATTTACACAATTTCCATATAATGAACTTTAAATATATACAATTAATAGTATTTCAAAAATACATGGAAAATTAATTAATAGTAATATTATAATTATATAAGTAAATATTTTATATGATAATAAACTTATTTTCTTGGCTTCAGTAAGAATCTGTTTAAAATTTTTTACATAATTCTATTTCCATCATAATAACATTACTTACATTTTTTAATTAGGAATTTTTATAAAGTAACCCTATAATTATTTATTTTATTTGTCAAAGTAATAGGTATTATAAATTGAATTAAAAATTTAGTTTAAATTAATTGCGTTTTTATTTTATAAATTAATTATTTAAGAATATATGTATAGTGCATATAAACTAAAGTTGTACAGTGATTTTATATAAAAGCAGATTGAAACTAAAAGATTGAAATCAATTATTTATGTTTATTACTAACAAATATTACGGAATCACTATTCCGTCTTGAATTTAATTTATTAAAAATAATTAAAAATTCCAAATTTATAAGAAATATGAATCACTGAATACATTATATATTTTATCCACTTCACTGTAACTAAGAATCTCTAAAATAAAAATTTAGATATAATGAAAATCAAGTGGGTTTGTATGTATAACAAGCATGTAATTACCTAAAATCAAACAAAATAATTTGTACTTCTTCAAAAACAACTTGAGATCATTTGTTTTGAATTATATCTATTCTATAGATATCGATTTCGATGTCTTGAATTATCTAGAAACCACATATTTGAACTCTTAATTTTTATTCTTTTCAAAGCTATAAGAATATAAATTGAAGCATCACTTAAGCCTGTACATTTTTCTATAAATCAGCTGTTAAAGTTGTTTTATTAATATATAATTATAGTATTATATTTTTATTTCATAATAATTATATTTTATTTATCTAAATTGTTAATTATAAATTCATTTCTAAATGAATTTTCTTATATATTCAATGTTGTTAAAAATTGCAAGAACCTTTCGCCAGTGTTAGACATCTGGCAAAGGCCGTTACTGCTACGTATCTGGGTATACCTAAGTCGACAGCCATCTGAAGAAAACTTCAACGGTTGTTGGACATCTGAAAAAGCCTAAAATGCACAGTCGCAACCATTGCTTTTATCGCCATAATCGCTTCCATTGTTGTCAATGCCAGCTAGACTGTCGCGTCGATATTCAAAGTAAGCACATAATTTGCCAGAAACTATCCAGCCATGAGCTAGTCACTCAGAAACACAGCTCCCCTAGTGGGGACGCCATGGTAAGAATACGGTCTGACCGCAGGACCGCCACGGAACACGAGCTCTCTTACTCGGGACACCAACAAAGTAGCTCTTTTAGTGGGGACGCCAAAGAAGACAGATGCTTTCTATCAGTGGAGACGCCAAGGAATAAGTAGCCTCTTTCAGTAAAGCTACGACGGAACCCGCGCAGTTAGTTTCGTGTAACTACTCAGTACCATCGTACACTCACTCAAGGGATTCAATGTCAAACGCGCACCCCTTGATACTCAGTGTCATCGCACAATCTCTCAAGGAGACTACCATCAGGTGAACACTACGTGGCACTATGCGAAGAAGTGTCCAGAGATTTACGATCTTACACTTTTCCTTTTAACCATCCACCACCAAGCACACCACGTTAAGAGGATCCGGATTTACGACCTCCTATCTTTCATATGGTGCATGCTCCCACCACGTGACAACCACAAAGGAATATCAAGATATCGGTGATTATAGTGTATTTGTAAAATAAACGCAATAACAAGCACGAAAGGCAGATGTGTTAAATACTGAATTGAAGCGCTACACCTTCCAACTTATCCATATTTTTATTTCACCAGTAAACTGGTGGCTATAGTCTAATTCTAAACAAATATAAATATATTAATATATATTTTGTGTTGACATTAAAAATTAATGTAAAAAGGATAAAGTAAACCAAATATTCAAGAAATTTGTTAAATGAATAATTGAACATAAAAATAATTAATAACTACTTAATAATTAACAATATAGAAGATTACTTAAATAAAAAAGGTAATATGACCGACGGCCAAATTGTAAAAAACAAAATAAATAAAAAATATATATATATATATATCAATGGACTATTATATTTATAACTGTCAAAAAAGTCTAAAAACACACAACACAATTTTATAACAGTAAGAATTACTATTCGACAAAATTAATTTGTACAAGAAAAACTGAATGAATATTATAGAAAAATATGTAATAAAATATTATTTATACACAATAGAACATTTTTTATTTTTGCAGAATTCGTAATAATATAAACGCATATTAAATTTGCAATATTTTTTGGAACAATTGTAATTCAATAAGAATGACAGAATGATTATTTTTTACTGATGTTGACAGACTGCATATCTTGTAGTTGAATCAGAGTTATTTAAACAATATGGTACATATTATCAAAACGAATAGAAGGAACTGAGAAAAAGAAGAAAAAAGGAGAATAAATGAATATAGAATAACAAAAGTTTTTTTATATAAAAGATAATTTATGATTGATAATTTATGATTTATTAATATTACCATCTAATATTAATAGACACAAGACTTATTTTCGAGTATTACTACTATAAAAGCGGCGCCAATATTTATTTAATAACAATTCCTATTATAATGCATGACTTGCAACTAAATAATACAAAATAAAATAAAATGAAGATTTAAATAAAATGAATAGTTGCACACATACGTTATAAGTGAATAGTAAAAGAAGAAGCTGAGATTGATTACAATTAAAACGTGGATAACTTGGAGATGAATCAATCATAATCCAGTATAATTATTCAAATTTCTGTCAACTTATGATAACAATAGAGTGGATGATATTTTTAGAGGTAATGAAAAAGTAGAAGAAACCACTGAGATGAATAAGCTACAATTAATAGTGTACTCAGGTCAGGTAAAAAACGCACTGATCCTATACTAAAAATAATATGTTATAATAAACATAAGCAATAAACTACTGTTTCGTGTAGTGCAGCATTGTTACGGATTGCAGCAGTTTTAAGCAAAATAAAAGTGGGAGTTTTAGAAAGTTTTTAGAAAATTTTAAAAAATTTTAACCATTAAATAATCTGAAACACTATGCCTTAGTTTTCTAGAAATTGTCATAAAATTTAATTGGATATTTTCATTTAATTATTAATATCTTTAAAATTGTGCTTGATGTTATATAAGAAAAAAATATACACTAATTCTTATTCGTTTAAAAAAAAAGGGCTGCCGCGTTAGAAATGCGATTAGTCATATAAAAATAGCGCCGGATATTTGTTTTGATTTTTTAAAAATAATTTTCAATCTTTTATTTAGAAATTTTCATTCGTACTTTTTAATTTCATTACTTTATCTTATTTATATTAAATTTATGTTAAATTACTTTATAATAATATTTGCATTAATATAAAAATTTTGTTAATTAATTACCAAATTAACTAATATTTGGGTTTGAAGCAGTTGAAAGCAGAATCCAAAAGTGGGAGAGATATAAGCTCCCGGACATTTACGTTTATAAACACAATTTAGCGAATTCGGGAAATTCCCTACGTTGAAAACTCGAATATACTATTACAATTCAGAATAGCAATGCCGATGAACCTTCCAAGGCTATATCCTACTGATGTCACGACAAAGATCGGCATAGCAACAGACACCGGCGCGCTACCGGCGTCGCAAGCTCCTACGAGAATATTTAAGAGCAGCGCTTGACGTTGCAGCTCCCACTGTGCCAGTAATAATTACGCAGTCACTACGACGGGTTCACTATTCCTATTCTATCTACAAACATTCATACTACAGTCATTACTCACTGTATCTATACAAGTACGTAATCAACAATAAATAAGCAATCTAACAAACCAATAGTGACGCCACACTAACAGAATCCGTTAAACTAAAACTTAAACTTATACCCAAGAAGCGCTAGTGCAAACATAAACTAAGAGTGAAATTATCGAAACTATAACTACAACATAAATTAACGGATCACACCGACAGCTAAATCAGCAGCGACTCAAGCCTTCCTTTAGTAAGCATCGGTTACAACAACGACATTTCTCACTGAAAGAAGGATTCACTCATCAGTACATAAAATAATTGAAGAAACTTCATACATAAGTCACTCTTACTTTCCATTCATACACTCCTATAACCATTGATTATTATTATATATTATATTTAATAAATGAAAGACCAAAATATACAGTGTGTAGAATTAAATAATTGCATTGCCTTCTCTACTTGCCAACAACACCTCCGCCGACCATCATTGGGAGGTTTTTCAGTCTGATCCCAGACAACTAACTATAGATAATTATAAAATCCATGACATAAAAATATCAATATTTATAATGTTTAGCAATAAAAAATATGAAATTTAAAATTTAATACTTTTTACCTAATCCCCATATTCGACCACCTCGAAATTCTCCTTCATATTTCATTCCATCGGATCTCCAAAACACTCCATGGCCATGAAACCATCCTTGCATAAATTCTCCTTCGTATCTTATATTATATATTAATAATATATTAATAATTAATCTTATATTTTGTATATCAATTGTAATGTATTCAGTTAAATGTTAAATTCAATATACTGAAAATGGTTCAGTAAACTGATTATTCATTCAGTGAAAACTAATTACTTTTTAATATTTAAAAATGTTTAATTGAAAATTATACTTTCAATTATCAGTTAGAGATATTATTAATTATAATATAAATATAAATTGTAAACTATTTATATTAACAAAGATTTGACTTTTATATACTTAAGAAAAAACAAAGTTTGATTCATATTTATATTCATACGTTTTATTTTATTATTTTGTCAATAATTTGTATATATATATTAAAACATTTTATTCATATGATTGTATTTTGTACTCTAAATGACAATTGTTTCCAAATAAATATTTAATAATTTTATAATTTTTAAACAATCTTATTAATTTCTCAATATATAAGTAAAATAATTATTAATATTTAATGTTTTCAAAATATAAATTCATAAATTATATGTAGATATTATAAATAAAATTTTCAAATGAATATGTTCAATTCTGATATATATTCATTGAATAAAGTTATATTATTACTGTATTAAAAATGTACACAATTGTTTATATAATCTGAAATTAATTTGAATATTCATGTAATTATTTCGTTGTAGACTAAATCATATGTTACGCTATATTATTTAACTAATAGAATGTTATATTCATATTCATTTTGATCATACGTAGAATATTTATTATATATTTTACTCAAAAAGATAAAATATGGAAACGTGGATTTTCTATCTTAGATATCGATTACATAATATGTAATACAAATTACCCACCAAAACTGTTTGAATCTTTAGATTGCAATTTGTTTAAGAATTATACTGATGTTTAAAATAATAGTAAAAATTAAAATTAATTATTATTATATTCTCATAAAATCCTTTTAATTTTTTTAAATAACACTTAAAATATATTTTTATTGTATTTATTTAATTATAAATAGTCTATAAGTATATGTAAGCTCTGAATAAAGAAACATTTATAATACTGATTTTTTATGTAAACAGTGTATATTATTCTCTACAATCTATGTAAAGTAATTATATATATGAGTAAACAAACATTAATTGTTTAATTTATACACAAAATAAATTTTTAAAGAAATAATATTTAATAAACATTCGTAAAACTTAAAAAAGCATGAATACATTTCAAAATAATATGATTAAAACAAAATTTATTTATTTATATTAAAGAATTTTATAAATTAAAATATAATAAAAAAATAAACTTTATTAAAACTGTAAATAGTTTGTAATATTATAAGTGAATGTAATATGTTATGTAACTTTTGAAATATTGCATCATAAAAAATGTATAAACTGTATAATCATTAATATTAGATTATTAAATTTATATATACAAATTTATTATAATTTATCATTTTTGTTTAGTTTACATTCACAAATAATTATTTTACTTTTATTATTAAATTTCAGTCTACTTTTTAATACACTTTTATTTATTAATGTTTCTTTATGTACTTAGCTCCATCGGGAAAAGTAATTGTCCCTAATCCAGAATACAATCCATTCTGAAATGAACCATCATAACGTGTCCCATTAGGTAAAAGCAATGATCCAAAACCACTTTTTAAACCTTTGTTATTCCAATCTCCAATGTAACGGCTTCCATCTTCATATCGATACGTACCTATTCTGATTGTATCTTATTAAACAAAGAAAAAAATTACAAAATTAATATACGACTTAATCCAAAATTACGACTACTCTCAATTTATTCACACATTATATGTTATATTTGACTTACTGCGTTCCATGACTCAATATAATAGAAACTCACATAAAATGAATAAGTATCTTTTATCGTACAAATAATATTAAAGAATCAATACTAATTCAATTTTCAAAGTAGTGCGCATATTATATAGTATACTCTGTAGTATACTATTAGTAGAAGTATTATATAGTATAAATAAAAAAGGATATATTATGTTATAAAATTGTTTATAATTATTTGTACAAAATATTACAAATACATATATATTTATATTGATTATTACTTTTCTTAATATCAATGTATTCAATAATAAATTAAAAAAAATAATTGTTAAAAATTTGAAAATACCAATTAAAAATATTGATCATAAAAATTACTATATGTTATTTTCATTGCAAATTATTACATTTAAATAATGACTATTACATTTAAAGTTATAAAAGAATTAAAATTTATGATTTCATATAAATACTATTTTCTTATAATTATTTATAATAAATGAAAATCAAAAGTTTGTATAAAAAATCATATCATTATATATATTTATATATTATTTTACTATAACATGTTATATTATACTATTTTATAGTATTTTACAAGTCATACCTTATTTGCATAATTATAAGTATATTTAAGAGTCCGGTAATAACAACACATTTGATTAACATATCTATTTTTATTATATCAAGAGGAAATTGATTATCAAATTCGTTTTACAATACTAATATATAACGAGTCTATTTTATAAACTTAAAGTAATAATTACTTAGGTGTAAATGCTATTTTGACTATAATGTAATTGTTATTTAATGAGATCAAAAATATTGAAATTGCAACCTGAACTTTTGTTATAAATAGAAAGTTTTAAAGATACGTTCTGCGTATGTTTTTTAATATTTTGTTCTGTTCCCCAACACGTTTCTCTACCCCTTAAATGTAATGCTTAACCCACTCTATTGTAACTAACGATCGTATCACGCCTACATACGCGTAAGTGTTTGCGTTGCATTCGTAAATATTAATTATAAAACACAATAATAGTTGTATTTATCTTAAGATTAGCTACTTTTTTTATATTTAAAAGTATCTCAAAGAATGTCACTTAGACTTTAAGTTATCGGTATTCACGCATAAGGATTAATTATTGCATTAAAAAATCAATAAGTATCAAGTATTAAGTATCAATAATGAAAATTTCTATCTACAATAAAATATCTTATCTATTATTTTATTAGTAATAATTTGCTAGATTTGTATTTTTGATAAATTGTGAAAACTCTAAATTCAGTAATCTAAATAATTGATATTTTTTAACATAAATATGGATAAAGTAATTAAATAAAAGATGGTTTATTTGGATTAAACATAAAATAATTTCTTAATGAAAGGAAGTTAGTATCTATTCTTTGTTAAATAAAATTACAATAAATTATTATAATGAGTAATTGGGTTACTTTTAAAAAATATAGATTTATATTTATATTACATGATGATGAAATAGAAATATATGTACATATTTCAGATCTAATATAGATAATTAAGATTCTAATATACATTTGAAATTACCATATAAATGTGTTCGAGAATGTAGAAACTCCCAGCTCATTAGACATCTGGGAAACTCGAGATAAGAATTCCGTAAAAAAGGGAACTCTCGACTACTCGAGGAATGAACATTCAAACGCGACTCGGATTAACTAAATCTAAACAATTCAGGAAAACGTCGAATATCAAAAGAATATCAATTCATAAACATATCTGGCGAGAACAAAGGTCCAAGTGTCCAGCAAAAAGCCGACATAAAACTAATTCTACGAGACATTTGACACGGTCTCGCCACAAAGCCTCTATCGACGACAAGTCATAATACTTCTGGCATAATCAAGTCATAAAAATATAAGCAAAAACCACCTCGTCTTACATCCCAAAAAGGGATATTAAAGGCAACACTGCACGCATACGCTGTTGTCAAACCCAGCTACATGTAGCTCGGTTAGTGAAGCAAGAACGTGCCAAAGAAGTCCCCCTCATAATGGGGATGCAAGTAAGAAGCGCTATGATTGGAGCCGCCAATAATGAAAGAATCAATTCGATTGGAGACGCCCACAAAGAGGCGCTCTGATTGAAAACGCTAAGAAGCAGGAAATTCATAAGGACCACGCGGTGGCCGAGAATGCCTTGAATAAAGACGCCGGCAAGGCGCACAATAGTCTCTTCTCACGAGAGAAGCCAGCAAGGCTTCTTCTCCAAGGGAACCCCAAATAACAAGGATGTAGACATACACAGTAAAGGCCGATTAAGAGGCAAAGCGTAGTTATATCCAACTCATAACAAGTACAAGATAAGTGCAAATAAAATTATACACTCGCAGCAGTGCAAGACAAGGAAAAAGGAACAAGTAAACAGTGGTGCATAAGGCACAACATAATCACAACCTATAAGAAGCCGTTCGAGGCAAACTCAGCAAACAATACGAGTTATAGCCAGAAAAACACAAAACATAAACTAGAAGCTACCGCACGAAGCACAACCTGCAGACATCACTAGCTGCCATCAAGAGTACAAAATCTGCAGAACTCACAAGGTAAAAGTTCCATTCCTTAGTAGCGATAATAATACACAATATGCCTCACAAAGTAAAGAACTGTAGAGCGACCAAGCTCACACAATCTGCAAACGCATAAGAGGCAAGTTTCGTTCCCACAAGAAAGACTTACGAGGCGCAGTACGCAGCAATATCTGTAGACTAAGATGAAGTGCCACCAAAAGCGCACCTGCAGAGCCTGCAACGTAAGCAATAAGACAATGCCAAGGCAAATTCAAGCTACTGCCACGTGCCACTGCAAAAGGAAGCACAGGGGTTTACGACCTTGTTCTTCTACGTGTATAACACCACCACCACGTGCATTACATATAGAGGACCAGAAGGCTACGCCCTTCTACCTGTACATGCAACGCACATTACAGCTCTGTGGAAATAGCAATAGAAAACTCAAGAAACGAAGGCTGTTCGGGATTGAAGCAGTCCCATGAATTTCAAACAAAAGAAAGGTCATATACGCAGTCCGGCGTACCGCATGTGCGCCTAGACTGACCACGCGTGCAGTAAGACTGACCATCACGTGCGCCTAAGCTGATCCGCACGTGCGGACCGAGGCGGGTACTCGAGCAAAATGTTTACAAACAAAACTCGGCAAGTCCGAACAAGTTTACGATTTGAAATATAATTTACTGCCAGCGCTCACAAAAAAGGGACGCCTGCGTAACTTCTAGAAGCTTCGTTTTCTCACGCCAAAGGAAAATTTCTGGAAGGGACGCGCATCGACACTGTTGCCGGCGCTGAAGACGCCGCATGCACATTTAAGCGCAACGCGCCATGAGGCGACGCTCATTCGTAAAATCACTTCGCTCT
>NW_011948443.1:38899-43772 GCF_000503995.2 Ceratosolen solmsi marchali
ACCCGCGTGCATAGAAAAGATAATCGGCAGTTTTTTAATAAGTGATTACAGTGAAGCCAATGGAATTGTAATCAAAGGGTACATTATATACACAGCATCGAATACATCCAACCTGCAGTTCACCAGGTACATCTTTATATTAATAAATAAACAAGTCACATCTCTCGCTATTGTCGATCGGGCACACTTACGCTCTCTCGAACTGATCCCTCGACATCGTACAGGCCCGCTAGCAGAACCAGGGCACACTTACGCTCTCTCGAACTGATCCCTCGACATCGTACAGGCCCGCTAGCAGAACCAGGGCACACTTACGCTCTCTCGAACTGATCCCTCGACATCGTACAGGCCCGCTAGCAGAACCAGGGCACACTTACGCTCTCTCGAACTGATCCCTCGACATCGTACAGGCCCGCTAGCAGAACCAGGGCACACTTACGCTCTCTCGAACTGATCCCTCGACATCGTACAGGCCCGCTAGCAGAACCAGGGCACACTTACACTCTTCCGAAGAACACTTCGGAACCGTACAGGCTCTGAACAGCTGACTCAAGAGTCACTGTGGTTCACACACATTGGTTACACAAGAACAACACAGATCGACTAATAGACTCTATAAATACAGATTATTAAATCATTCACGAATTAGAAATATTACCTCTAATTGTTTTACCTGTGACTAGATTCTACTGCTGTCCCTTTTACATAATCAAAGACATAATAGATTACATAATAAATTCCTTTTAAGATCTGACACCACATCAAGCATACTTGATTCAACTACCATCTTCTCATGCTGCCTCACAAGCATGATTGACTGACGACATCAGCTGACATTGACAACATCAGCATAACCTCAAAGCAACACAGCAATATCCAAAGAAGCCTTTATAGCATAAGAATCACAAGAACACATCATTTGAATAATCCAACGGAATTATTTATTTCTACATAACAGTGCAATATTATAATAATTGTTTACAATCATTAACCTTGTTTCTAATAAATATATTATATTTTTCAGCCTTGTCTGTTATTGATTTCCTTTAAAATTATCCTGACGAGAGACTAATCCACTGAACTATTGAATTGGTAGTTCGAGCCATAAAATAAACCTTTAAAATCGAACATACATATATGTAGATTTGTGAAAGTGTAAACGCAGTAACAGATTATTCTGTTATACATGATTATTTCTCTTTCTGATTCTACCAACATAAAATACCAATGTATTTTTTGTACAATTACTTCTCTCTCCTACTCTTCGATACATTCAATATTAAGTTATGACCATTTTCACTACTTTTCTTTCTACAGCAATGATTTAATCTATGCATTTTATTCTTTTTTTGTTTTTCACTGTTACGGATTACAACAGTTTTAAGCGGAATACAAAGATAGTTAGGTATATTGAAGTAGTGGGTGATTACTCAACAAAAGGGTTCATTGCAGCATACCGTTGATTCTTAAGCCGCAGAGGCATTCCACAAGTCATGTATTCCGACTGTGGAACAACATTCGTCGGAGCCGACAAGGAATTAAAAAAACTATTCTCTCAACGCACTAAGGAACACTACCACATGACGGCCACACTCATGGTGGATCAGACACAGTGGAAATTCAATCCACCTGCAGCTCCCCATATGGGAGGAAAGTGGGAAGCTGCAGTTAAATCCATCAAATTCTATATCAATCGATCGACAAGAGACACACCATTTACCATTGAAGAAATCTCAACGCTATTAACCCAGATAGAGGCCATCCTGAATTCACGTCCATTACAATCATTAACTGACAACCCTGACGATTGTTCAGCCCTTACACCAGGGCACTTTCTCATTGGAGGACCCCTTAATACTCTACCAGATCCATCAGCAAATGACTCAAATTTATCAATGCATTCAAAGTGGCAAGGCATACAACAACGAGTCCAACAGTTCAGGAGGCAATGGACAAAACATTACCTGCAACAGTACCTTTGGACATCCAAGTGGCATAATCCAAACCATGGTATTAAGGTCGGATCACTAGTCCTCATCACAGACCAAAGAATACCTCCATGCGAATGGCCTCTCGGCAGAGTGTTAGAATTGCACCCTGCAAGGGATGGATTGACCAGAGTGGTGATATTAAAAACTGCTTTTGAGGCCACATATCCTATATAGAAGTGTGCGCATAATTATGCTAATCCTTACAACATTAGCAGAAGCCACTTTCAATGTAAACACTTCCAGGCCTATTCAGGCGTGTGTGCATATATACATTTCAAGGCCATATGTCCTACACAGGACTATGAGCATATTACTGTTAATCGTTACAACACTAGCAGAGGCCACGACATCGCCACCATCAAGGAGCAACCTCATCATTGAGAGAAGACAGAGTATACACTCTTGTAAGAAGTGAATTCTGCTTATTATTAATGTAATTATTAATAAACCATATGTTAACGAAGTTTGCACATACTACATAATTTTACAACCCTTCCACTTGACTCCCACCTAAGCATCTGCTAGAGCGGGCGGCAAATTATTAAAGCTATCGAAACACTGGCAGTTCGAGCCAGGAAATAATACCACTTTCGAACAGTATTTAATTATAAATAAGAGTAAAAAATATAAATATGTAATGGATAAGATAATTTTTTAAATAAATAAATCTCTATTTTATCTATTGCAATTACAATACTTTTTATTAATGGATTTATATAGTGTTCGGAAAATAATTCCACAATTTAACTCGTCAGCCAAACGTGCAATAATTAATTTAGAACAAAAAACCCACTAGATGTTGTGTGGGGTTGCCGGGCAAGTAAAAGGTGAATGATGAGCAATGAACCCGACGGCCACAGGCCACCAGCATACCTGCATATGGGCCATGTCCCGTTGTCTCACAGCATACTCCATTTCCTCTAATACACGAACGGTAACAGTATTTGAAAATTGAAAGAAGGATACTCGTCAAGAAAAGCTCTTCAATATAGTGTATACGCACAGAGAAGGGAATTCGAGCCCAACAAATTGATGGGCAAACTACCACTATCTCGAGTAACACCAACCAGACCATTCTCACATACTGTAGTGATGTAATAGCCCCGTAAACTTAAAATCTGGAACAGCAAGGGGCAAAAATCAGAAGGCATAGTCTTGCGTTTATTTTTATATGTTTGCCACATAAGCTGTTTATCTCGAAGCTATAAGTAATCACAACAATGAAGATTTCATAGCCACCTTTCGGCGATTCGCATCTCACCGAGGTATCCCTCACATACGTATTCAAAATGTGATACAACCTTTGCAGGAGTAAAAAAAAAGGGGGAATTAAAAAGGGGTCAATTTCATAAGCTCAAGGAAAATAAAATTTACAACCATACTCTCGCAGGACAGCACTCAATGGAATTTAATCCGCCATCCGCATCCACATAGTGAATAAATGGAAAGCCGTGGTAAAATCGGCAACGTTATATCTACGACAAAAAAAGGGGAGAAAAAGCTGTTCACGTTAAAGAAATTACAAAACAATTGTAACAACTGAGGCCATTCTGAATTCAAGGCCATTAGAATCCTTAAGCAAATATTCAGATGAAAGTCACGTTGGCACCGATGGACTATAACCACAGTCGTTATAATAAAACCAATGACCACCACCATGGTAAAACCTACATATAAGGTAACAGTCCTGCCAATCCCTGTGCAAGAAAAATAATCATCAATAGAATTGCTGATGGCGATTAGCAAATTCGGAACTGAGCCCGGAAGGAAGTGGAAATGAAGACGTGCATAATCTATTGTACGACCCAAGATCAACCTCTGATTGGTTAATTAATGAAGGAAGAAGGGATCCCAAGTGGAGCGGGATCAGTGAACCATTTAAGAAGAGACTACGTAATGTACCTTCACTTACTCTTTCCAAATACTTCTTACAGTATGAGAATAAGTCACGACTTACTCCTTCCAAATACTTCTCACAGTTGAAGGATAAGTCACGACCTACTCTCACGGAGGAGGACCGGATTGCAAGGGAACGTCATAACAAGCCACCGAAGAGAGACTGGAAAATCACGATACACTGCAAGTAAGTCCTCATAGCTAGTACTCATTCTTGATTTCTCGGCTTATGTAGAAGACGGACGGATAAAGTCCAACTACGGAAGCTTCCCGGACATACTCTTGAACAAGACCAGCTATAAAAGCTACATTGGCTTCTCAATCCCTCCAACTACAAGTTGTTCCCGCACAGCTTGGCATAATCTCTATTTAGGCTCTCTTACGACCTATATTTATGGGCAACTGCACACGTGTTGAATTGACACACAATATCTATTGTAATGTTCGATCAGAGCACTACAATAACCATAACCTCTTAGTGATAATATTCAATAGATTATAACCTGCTTCATTCATAGTAAATATATTTCAACACCACAAGATTATCAAGAAATATAAAGTTCGTCTGTAATTCACCATTTTGTAAATCAATTCAAATAAATAGAAATAATAAAGACATGTGTTAATTATTAATCAGTGCATTCACCCTTTACTTGCCCGGCAACCCCACATAACATCTAGTGGGTTTTATTGTTCTACGTTAATTATTGCACGTTTGGCTGACTAGTCAAATTGGCGGATTATTTTCCGAACAACGATCATTCCCAAATTCTTTGTACATGTAGAGGACATCAGTGTCTACAAATATCGTGAGGTACAAGTGATTTAAGTCATAAACTTCCGAATAATTTAAAGTAATAGCATAGGATTTGGGCAACAAATACTGGCCTCCTAATAGCAGGATCCTTCCCAAGTTCTTTGTACATATAGAAGACATCAGTGGCTACAAATATTTTAAAGTACGAGTGATTTCAGTCATAAACTTC